>NC_041390.1:105983251-106003003 GCF_002162155.2 Triticum dicoccoides
TTTATATACGGAGGCAAGGGGCACCCCTAGACACAAAAGTTGATCCACGTGATCTTATTCTTAGCCGTGTGCGGTGCCCCCTTCCACCATAATCCTCGATAATATTGTAGCGGTGCTTAGGCGAAGCCCTGCGACGGTAGAACATCAAGATCGTCACCACGCCGTCATGCTGACGGAACTCTTCCCCGACACTTTGCTGGATCGGAGTCCGGGGATCGTCATCGAGCTGAACGTGTGCTAAAACTCGGAGGTGTCGTAGTGTCGGTGCTTGATCGGTCGGGCCGTGAAGACGTACGACTACATCAACCGCGTTGTGCTAACACTTCCGCTGTCGAGCTACAAGGGTACGTAGATCACACTCTCCCCTCTCTTTGCTATGCATCACCATGATCTTGCGTGTGCGTAGGAAATTTCTTGAAATTACTACGTTCCCCAACACTTCCTCCATAGCTTTTCTTCACCGTGTATCACCAAGTGCCTCTTGCAGATTATTAGATTCACTTGTGGATCATGCCAAGCCAAACTTAGTTTTATAATTAACATGCTAAATTACCCCTTTTTGAAGTCGTGTCGCAGTGCAGGATCAGACGCAGCAGGTATAGCCACAGAAGATCGGGCTGATGCTCCCCCTGGCACAGCTGATCCCGATGCAGATTCGGCTGCATGGGTCAGGGTGGCCAAGGGATCTTCTGTGGTGCCGGATGGCTGCGCGGTTGAACCAGAGGGCGCAGAAGATCCGGGTCCGCCTGCTGGCACCCCATCATGGCGCAATGAAGGCGGCTGTCGGGCCGCATCTCCTGCCGCGGGACATGACAGACCACCTGAGGGGGCCCCCGACTGCAACTTGTTGCCGTGGCGGGAGTAGCAGCGGGTTGGGCCAGTCGGCCACCGACGCGTGGCGGACGGGAGCCGAGCAGCTCGGCTTGCGACTCGGTCGGCTCGGCGGGACGAGTGGGAGAGCCCCGCGTGTCAGCCGCGGGCCCATGGCTGGTGGAGGGCACCGAGGTGGATCCAGAGCAGATCCCGACGCGCTGACCCGGTGCTGCAAGAGCACGGATCCCGCGGACGATTCTCTGGGCGCCTGCTGCAAAAGCGATCCCGAGGAGGATGTGTCCCCCGGGGCTGGACACATGAAATAAGGCACGTTGGCCAGGTTTTCTTCACCATATTCTCCACAATTTTCACCTGCACCATCAGAAAGCTCGCATGTAAGTTTATGGGTGTTAGTCAGCATTGAATCATTACAGTTATTTTCCTCATGATGTGCACTGGTCAACTGAGGTGGCAAAAGAAGAATTTCTTTGCGAAGAAGGGCGCCGGCATTAGGGTGGAGATCAAAGAAAGGAAATTTGGTCTCATCGAACACAACATCACGGGAGATATAAACTCGGCCAGTGGAGATGTCAAGACAGTTGACACCTTTATGTAAGGGACTATAACAAAGGAAAGCACATTGTTTGGACCGAAACATGAGCTTTCGATTGTTGTAGGGTCTAAGATTAGGCCAACATGCACACCCAAAGATGCGGAGAGAAGTATAATCTGGTTTTATGTGAAGAAACCTTTCGGTGGGAGTTTCATTATTTATAACACGACTAGGCAAGATGTTTATGAGATGCACTGTCGTGGGGAATGCCTCGTCCCAAAATTTGAGGGGCATGGATGCTCGCGCAAGCAAAGCGAGACCGACTTCTACAATGTGTTTGTGTTTGTGTTCAGCAGACCCATTTTGATGATGGGCATGTGGACACGATACATGATGAGACACACCGAGAGTTTGGAAAAAGGAGTTTAATTTCTCGTAGTCCCCTCTCCAATCAGATTGGACAGCGATGATTTTGCTGTCAAATTTTCTTTCAACGAGTGCTTGAAATTTTTTGAAGACTTGAAAGACATCGGATCTTTTCTTTAGGAGATAGATCCATGTGTATTTGCTGTAATCATCTATGGAACTCACATAATAAGTATGTCTACCAACAGAAGAGGGTGCAGGACCCCACACATCAGAAAATATGAGTTGTAGTGGTTTGGTAGAAATACTAGAAGAAATCGGATATGGTAACTGATGGCTCTTGGCCTTTTGACAAGAATCACAAATTGTTTCAAGACTACGCTCCCCAACATATGGAAGCTTATTTTTCCTAAGCACTCGTTCTACTAAAGAAAATGATGCATGCCCTAGTCGATCGTGCCACCGAGTTGAAGATAATTTGATGACACCATATGCTTGCTTATTGAATCTCCTAATCAACGGCATCAACGGATAAAGTCCTCGAACACATCTACCTCGATACAGGATTTTCTTCGTGGCCTGATCCTTGATCAAAAAGAAAAACAGGTGAAACTCGAGGAACACATGATTATCAATGGCAATGGGATGAATGGATAGAAGATTCATTGATGCTCTAGGGACATGCAAGATTTCTCTAAGATGAAATTTTTTGTGAGGAGTTTTAATAACTGAATGACCAATGTGACGGATTCCCATACCTTCTCCATTGGCTGCATGGATTTGATCGGGGCCGTGGTACTTCTCCCTCATGGTCACCTTTTTCAGCTCGCCGGTGATGTGGTTAGTAGCACCACTGTCGACGTACCAGTTTGTGTCGACTCCGTACGAGGCATCCGCTCCTCCAGCGACCTTCTCATCACCAGACGAGTCGCTGTCCTCCTGGAAGCGGTACCAGCAGTCCCCGCCGAGTGTCCAAGCTTGCCACAAATCTGGCAGCGGACGACATCTGGACGGGACTTGCTGGAGTTGTTGCGGCGGCCCATAGGGTTGGTGTAGGAGGGTCGTGCGCCATTGTTGTTGCCGCGGGAGTTGGGGGCCCCGCTGTTTCCGCCGCTGGTCACCTTCGCCTTGCGCTATGGCCCTCGGTAGCGTGAGGAGCCGCCGCCGCAACGTGAAGCGGCGTTGGCAGACGACTTAAACCCACCGCCGGAGTTGTTTCCTTGGAAGAGCGCGACTCTCTGGTCGAAGTTACTCATCTGGGCGAAGAGCTCGTCCAGGGTGACCGGCTGTGTGCGGGCGTCGAGGGCAGAGACAAGCGGCTGATACTCCATATCCAATCCAGCAAGGATGTAGGAGATCAGCTCGCTGTCATCTTGAAGAGGTTTGCCTGCTGCAGCAAGCTCGTCCGCCAGGGAGCGCATGTGCGCGAAGTAGGTTGCCACGGACTGCGTGCCCTTTTGTGCATTCGCTACAGATGCAGATGTTGTTGACCCTCGACAGCGACTGGGACGAGAACATGCTCGCCAAGGCTGCCTAGAGTTCATGTGCATGGACGATGGAGGTAACCTGCACTAGAACTTCTTTGGTGAGATTGTTCAACAGATAACCAAGTACCTGTTGATCCTCTCGGATCCAGACGGCATGAAGGGAATTTGGGATGGTCTCCTCCTTCCCATCTTTGTCCTTGGTGACGACTTGTTTGGCCGGCTCCGGGTTCGTTCCATCAACGTACCCGAAGAATCCCGCTCCTCTAATCTGCGGTGTGATTTGGGTGCGCCAGAGGATGAAGTTGGTGCGGGAAAGCTTTTCCGTGACTTGGCCAGAGAGACAGAGGTTACGGTGGCGGCAGAGGAAGCCATGGCAGCGAGCGTAGGTGGTGGAAGGGATGGAAGCTAGATGCGATGGAAGAGATGGGCTCTGATTATCATGTGCGAGTTGCTGTAACGTCGTACCTTTCCTAGTAGCGACGGTTTCATGTTATATAGCAGGGGGCAAATCCCTGATAAGGCATACAAGCTTGGAGTACAAGGAAAGAAGAGATAGAGATAGATCATACGGTTGGAAGAAGGTAAACTAGATACTAACAACCCTATTCAAACTAACTCTATCTCAAGATCATATGTGCGCATATATGAGTTTAACAGTTAGGTGCGTTGTCAAGCAGAAGACAAGGATGGTTCAACTTGTGTTCACTTGAGAAGCATTACCTAGATTAAATTTGTCTATGAACGTGTCAGATTGTCTTACTTCTGAGAAGAACTTGTCTCTCTTTCTCTAACAAAAGGGACTTATCTATCAACATTTGTGTGTTGCTATAGTTGATCTTCCGAATATTTGCAAGTGATGGCTGTCGGTACTATTCAGTTCAACAGAGTAGCACGGCATCCCTATGTAGGAAATGCATTTTCCAGGTTGTACGAATATCTGTACTTCACATTTAGCACCACATGGTGGCTGGCACTTTGTAAGCTTGTGAATACGGCATGCGCATTGCAGAGAATTCTCTGTCAGCTTATTTATGGACGTTTTTATTCCATGCTTGCAATGGGAGCTATCTTCACAGTCTCTGGTTTTTAGCTGGAGCAGATTAGTTGTCGTTTCAATAGCTTGGTTTTCATATTTTAAAACTAAACTGATTTAGGAAACCTTGCTAATCCAGGCGAAGAAATGAATTCTTGGATGAGCTACCAGATTTTGTTTTTCTTTTGAGCCAAGGATGAGCTAGCAGATGCTAGCAATAGTTAGTATGTCCTTTTGGGCTTCCGTGAGGCCGGGAGCATGAAAAAACTAAAGCCTCGTTAGGGCTCTTGAGGCCGTTGGGCCAGGTCCAAAACGAGAGAAATATTAGGGAGGCACAGAGACACGTTTCTTTCTAGTTGACCCCTGCTTGTTTAGTACCACCTCGCCCGGGCAACACAATGGAGGGGTCGAGATAGCTATATAATGAGACACAAGACATCGTTTGAAAGCATACCTTTCTCGGCCTTTTGGCTAAGATCAAGTGTAGTATCTGTTCTTATCAGTTTAATATCTGATATGTGGGCCATGTGCCCACAATGATATTAAATTTATTTTTTGTGGGGGAGGATCCATCACACTAGCTTGCTAGTGAGGCTCTCACGTGTCGCCTGGGCGTTGCACTATTGCCTAGGCCTGGCGCACCCCAACCAATACAAAGTAAAAAAGTTTTGTCCTAACTGCTTTGGCTAACCATGTAATTAACCATTATTTTACCAACACAAGTTTAAAACAATTTACGCCTAATTGCTTTCGCAAACCCAACACTTCACTATTATTTTACTAGTCCTGGAGTCCTTGTTGTTTGTGCATAGCAGGCTGTTAGTAATGTGGAGTACTCCCTCTTAGTTTACGGAGGGAGTACATAGCAGTGGCTCAGACGATGTAGCAATTTTTCTTCTTGACTTCCTGTCTTCCCTTGAACCTTCTGGGATCCCGTCCGTTGCATTCCCCCACCCACATTGTCCTATTTCCTAATCGTAATGATATGACGTGTTTCCTTAAAACAAAGGAAATCAGAAGCTCTTGAAGGCGGTGTATACTTTGGCGCTGTTCTGAAGTTCTTACCGAACAGTTGAATAGTCGCTTTCGTGTTTAACTTTAACATAACACTTTTTTTGTTAATTGTTTTCTGAGATAGCAAACCGCTCATGCCAAGTGGTGCTTGAACATAAAACTTTGCTCCGTCGTATTACAGCTATGAAATGTAGCATATGATGTGGGAAAAGAGTAGCATACGTTTATTTTGTGGGGATCTCCATTGTATCAATGGTCTAGTCAAGGAAGACGAGTCTGACGGCAAGAAGTGCAGTTTTCTAGTTTCATGGATGTAGTCAGTCAAATGGACAACGGACACTGTGAAAATTTGCAGTGTCAAGATGAATTGTTCTGACAGAAACGAAATCAAGCTAGCTGCTTGCCATTGAACAATGAACATATATAGTTGGTTGAGTTGCACTTCTGCAGGGTATATTTCTGTTGTAATATTCAGAAGATGTTGTGTTGATGTGGGCTGCACTTTAATTTCTTCCCAGTTGATGGCAACATAGGCATTCATCACCCCTGCCCACCGAAATGACTAAACCTTGCTTTTTATTGCGTTTTTATGACTAAATTAATTCAGAAAACGTTGCTAATCCAGGCTATGATATGTCATTTTTTGCTACTCGACGGATCAGAAAGTACTATCGTGAGGTCATGAGTCTGAACTCTGAACTAAGAGGCCACGTTATTGGGGCATCTGGGCTGCTTGCTATAGCTTTTTAGCTGGGCCAACCGGCCAACAAGCCCAATCGGGAGAAACTAGCCAGGACGCACAGGGACAGGTTTCTAATGACCGACTGTTGGTTTAGTACCACCCCGCCCGCACAACACAACAGAACGGTTGAGATAGCTATAAAAAAGACCCACACCAGCGTTTTGAAGCATACCTTTCTCGGCCTTTTGGCTAAGATCAAGTGTAGTATCTGTTCTTATCAGTTTAATATCTGATATGTGGGCCATGTGCCCACAACGATATTAAATTTATTTATTTTGGGGGAGGGTCCACCACACTAGCTTGCTAGTGGGGCCTCTACGTGTCGCCTGGGTGTTGCACTATTGCCCAGGCTAGGCGCACCCCAACCAATACAAAAGAAAAAAATTAGTCTTGTGCTATTAACTAAAAAAAGTGTGTAGCTCCACCAAAATGATTGTTGTTTGTGCAAAGCTTACACCCGATGTTGCCAAACATAATTGTTTTCCTAATCTTGTACTCCCTCCGTCCGAGAATACTTGTCATCAAAATGGATAAAAAAAGATGTATCTAAAACTAAAATACATCTAGATACATTCTCTTTTATTCATATTGATGACAAGTATTTCTGGACGGAGGGAGTATCAAAAGAAAATGTGTGAAAATGTCCGCCTCACTGCTTGTTGCTTGTGCAAAAGTTTTGCACGAGTATATTACACCGGATGTTGCAGCCAGTTCTTTGTTCTTGTCCCATCTCCCTTTGTTTCCTTATCTGAAATTCTGAATAATATGACATGCCTCAAGCATGTTTTCTTGAAACAGAAGAAGTTATATGCTTATGTTGTACAATGTGAGCGGTATAGTCAAGGAACATTCTGAGGGCCCCTGTCCCTGTGCTCTTGCAGATTTTGACTGTTGTTACTTCTGGGTTCAAGTAGACAGGGTAGCGTGTGGACTCGCAGAGGCAAAATAACTGAATCTGACAGAACAGAATCAGCTACTACTTCTGTAACTGAAAAAATGTCTTATATTTAAATTTATTTACAGACGTAGTAGTTGATCGCCAGTTCAGTTGAAAAGTTATGAGTTATGACGCTCTTCAGACTTCAGTATGTGCGGTGTGGGGCTGTACTACGGTTTCTTTCCAGTTGTTCGACTGTTACTCGGTGCAGAGTGCTTGATAATATTTGTGCTCTGATTGAGAGAAACCTCAAAGCTGAACGAGAGGATCGGTGTCACCACAGAAGATAGAACAACAACTTTGACCGGACAAACTACAAAATTCTGTTACAGCTTGTCTTGGAAATGAGAAGTTAAATGCTCAAGAAGTGAGGGCTTGCGCTTTTCTTGACTCGGTCTAGTCACTTAACCCACTTATGTTGACGTAGTAGCATTCGAAACTATCTCCAGAGAGGAAAATGGTGGCTACAAATGCTGCTGCTGATCAAATAGGTGACGATTCTGAAGTTTCTGTATGCACCACAATCCCTTAACCTGCTTGCCTTTTTTTTTTACAAATGCTAGCTTAAGCTGCTAGCATGATAGTGACATCTTTCTTCCTAACTATGATGTGATTTAATCATTTTCTTCTTAGTTGTGTTACTACTCTTGTATTAACAAAAAAAAAAAATTGTGTGGGTGAAGATCCACCACAGTGCTTGTTGCTTGTGAAACGTTTACACCGGGCTAGTTGCTCGTCAGCTTATTAGCTGAACATTTCTCTGGGTTATATCTCCGTTTTGATGTGTAGATGATGCTCTGTTGATGCTGGCTGCACATTAGGTCCTTCCCAGTTCATGTGGCTACCAGTCCACTCTTCTGATTAGGATATACAAACAAGTCGTTTCAATAGCTTTCATAGGCCCATCAAATTGTTAAAGTTAAATCTCTGAACACCCGAATGGCAAAAGCTTGCTTTTAATATGTTTTTATGACTAAATTAATTCAGAAAACGTGGCTATTCAGAAAGATGTGTCCATTTTTGCTACTTGACAGAAAGTACTCGGCCTGAAGTCTGAACTAGGATGCCACGTTATTGGGCTGTTGAGGCACCTGCGCTGTTTACTATAGTTTTTTAGCTGGGCCAACCGGCCAACAAGTCCAGAACGAGAGAAAATAGTCAGGGACGCACAGGGACAGGTTTGTGATGACTCTTGTGGTTTAGTACCACCTCGCTCGCGCAACGCAACGGAGCGGCTGAGAGAGAAATAAAAGGAGACCCAGGTCATCGCTTCAAAGCATACCTTTCTCGGCCTTTTGGCTAAGATCAAGTGTAGTATCTGTTCTTATCAGTTTAATATCTGATATGTGGGCCATGTGCCCACAACGATATTAAATTTATTTTTTGTGGGGGAGGGTCCATCACACTAGCTTGCTAGTGGGGCCCTCATGTGTCGCCTGGGTGTTGCACTATTGCCCAGGCAGGTGCACCCCAACCAATACAAACTAAACAATTCTAGACTTGTTTCGACTCGGCTGAAAGCAATTTTGTGTTGCTAGCTGCATCATCAAGCAGGTTATCCATTAAAAAATCAAGCAGAAAATTTGATAGGATGATTCAACTTTATTTTCACTTGGAAGCATTATCTAAATATATTTTCCTATGAAGGTGTGAGATTGCTTCCCTTCTGAACAGAACCTGTCTATCAAGTTTTATGTGTTGTTACAGTTGATCTTCTGAATATTTTGAAAGTGATGGCTTTCTGTACTATACTCGGTCCAGTAGAATAGCAACTGCACCCCTATCTCAAGAATAGCGTAACACACCTGGTGACCTGTGCTCTTGCAGGTTTTGCCTGCTGTATATTTCTGGGTTCAAGTAGACAGGGAAGCGTGTGGACTCGCAGGGGCAAAATACTGAATCTGACATAACAAAATCAGCTAGTTGATCGCCAGTTCAGTTGAAAAGTTGGTGCTAAGAATTCTATTTTTCTGGGGGTGATAATTATGATGTTGTTACCATGCTCTTCAGTATGTGCGGGTGTGGCAGCACTATTTAGTGATCGATGCAGAGTGGTTCATAATATTTGTGCTCTGATTGAGAGAAACAAACAGGCAAGCGAGTTGGCTGCAGGCACTCTGTTTTAGCGCTCAAAGCTGAACGAGAGGACCGGTGTCACCACTCAAAACTTTGACAGGATAAACTACAAATTCCTATATAGCTTGGTAAGCAAATGAATATCTGAATGCTGAAGAAGTGAGGGATTGCGCTTTTCTTGACGAGTTTCTAGTCCTTAACCCACTTATGTTGACGTAGTAGCATCTGAAACTATCCCCGGAGAAGAAAATGGTGGCTACAAATAGGTAGCAGTTCTGAAGTTTCTGTATGCACCACAATCCCTTAACCTGTTTTTTTTTTTTTGCAAATGCTAGCTTAAGCTGCTGTTATGATAGTGGCATGACATGCCGTCTTTCTTGCTAGCCAGGATGACACCCTGATAAATGGGTGAACCGATGTGATTTAATCTTTTCCTTCTGAACAATGCTTGCACCCCTGTTTCGAAGAACTTTTTGGTCAGCACTTCTCTGATTAACTTATCGATTGCTAAGTTAAATAAACTTTTTCCAAGAACGTTCCCCTACTTAGGGCCTCTTTGTTTGATTCGTCGGAAAAGTGAAGAAAAAACATATGAATATGAACTTTTTCTATGATGATACTATTCATCAATTTGATTCACAGGAATAGACCATAAGAAAAATGGAGGGATTAATTGAGTTCTTGGAGTTAATTCTGAACCCCAAATGACAAAAACTTGCTTTAATTCATTATTTTTAAATGAACTAATTTAGGAAACATTGCTGACCAGATACGAATTCTTGGATGAGTTGCACGAGCCAGCAATAGTTAATTAACTATTTTGTCGTTTACTACTTGACAACTAATGATGTACTAGCATGATTACTGGGTTGTTGAGGCATCTGGGCTACTAATCTTTAGTTGGGCCAAGAAGTCCAAAACAGGAGCACGCAGAGGCAGGTTTCTAATGATTCCTTGGTAACTTGTTTAGTCCCACCTCGCCCGTGCAAGCAGCGCAGTCATCCAAGATAGCTATAAGAGGAGACTCA
The DNA here is from genome assembly GCF_002162155.2 of Triticum dicoccoides. NCBI lineage: Eukaryota > Viridiplantae > Streptophyta > Magnoliopsida > Poales > Poaceae > Triticum > Triticum dicoccoides. The sequence goes on from NC_041390.1 coordinate 105,993,301, forward strand.
GGCCAGCGGTCTAAAGCATACCTTTCTCGGCCTTTTGGCTAAGATCAAGTGTAGTATCTGTTCTTATCAGTTTAATATTTGATATGTGGGCCATGTGCCCACAACGATATTAAATTTATTTTTTATGGGGGAGGGTCCACCACACTAGCTTGCTAGTGGGGCCCTCATGTGTCGCTTGGGTGTTGCACTGCTACCCATGCCTGGCGCACCCCAACAAATACAAAGTAAAAAACTTAGTCTTTTGATTGTAAAATATAAAATAAATTTTAGTCTTGATGATTGGTTAAAGTAAAAAAATAGTCTTTTGATTTGTAATATAAAAGAATAATATTTAGTCTTGAATGATGAACGATTATTTGAATTAATTAGTTGCCTGAAAGCAATTTCTTGCTTCTGCATCACCAAGCAGAAGACGAAGGATGCTTAGCCTTTTTTTCACCTGGGAGCATTATCTGCATAGATTTCCCTATGAATGTGTGAGATTGCTTTCCTTCTAAATAGAATCTACTGTATCTATCAAGTTCTATGTGCCAGTGAGTTGATCTTGTGAATATTTGCAAGTGATGTTTTTCTGTACTCCTATGTGAAGAGTACTATATTCAGACCAACAAAACAGTGCCCCTATGTGAAGAATAGTTTCCAAGTTCCACTTAATGACTGTAATTGTGTACTATTTTGCATCACAAGGCGACCTGAAATTTTCCATGTGCACCTGTAAGAAATTGAGGAATGATCCTCCTTCTTGGAGTAGTTGCTTTTGTTCAACTTAGCTGCACACAATCCTAGCTCTCTGATAAATCAATGGTCTGAAAGTGCAGCTGGTATTCAGTCTTCAGAGAGTAATGGCAAGAAAAGGTGCAGAGTCCTGGGAAGCGTGCCGGCGTTGCCTGGTCGATTGCGAGGACTTTGTGCTGATTCCTCCGAGACATATCGGAATCGGGCTAGTTGCTCGTCAGCTTAGTTGAACACATTTCTGGGTTAATATGCTGGCTGCACCTTAGGTCACCAGTGTAGCAGAGTGGTTCAGTTTTGAGAAAGAGAGAACGAAAGTATTGCTGTACATGTGGATACTAATACACTCTTCTGACTAGGAAATACTCTTACAAACAAGTTGTTTCAATAGCTTTCACAGATCCATCAGGTTGTTCGAAGTTAAAATCCATGCCCACGCAAATGACAAAAGTTTGTTTTTTATTACGTTTCAATGACTAAATTAATTCAGAAAACGTTGCTGATTCAGGCTCCTCTTTTTTTTTGTGAGGGAATTCAGGCTCCTCTTTTGCCACTTCACAGATCAGAAAGTAGTCCCGTGAGGCCATGAGTCTCTGAACTAAGGCCGCGTTATTGGGCTGCTTGCTATGGTTTACCCGGGCCAACTGGATAACAAGCCCAAAACGGGAGAAAATAATCACGACGCACAGGGATAGGTTTCTAATGACTTGGTTTAGTACCACCTTGCCCGCCCAAGACAATGGAGCGGTAGAGAAAGCTATAAAAAGAGACCCAGACCAACGTTTCAAAGCATACCTTTTTCGGTCTTTTGGCTAAGATCAAGTGTAGTATCTGTTCTTATCAGTTTAATATCTGATATGTGGGCCATGTGCCCACAACGATATTAAATCTATTTTTTATGAGGGAGGGTCCACCACACTAGCTTGCTAATGGGGCTCTCGTGTGTCGCTTGGGCGTTGCACTACTGCCCAGGCTAGGTGCACCCTAACCAAAACAAAGCAAAAGATCAGTAATTCAGTTACTACTCTTGTATTAACAACAACAACAACAACAAAATGTGTGGGAAGATCCACCACAGTGGTCACATTTCCCTTCGTTTCTTATATCTGAAAAATTCTAAATAATATGGCCAGCTTCAAGCATGTTTTCTTGAAACAGAAGAAACTAGATGCTTATGTTTTCTTGACATGTCAGGAGTATAGTCAAGGAACATTCAAGGGCAAGGATGACAATTCTATAGCTCAACAGAGATGGTGCCCTGCGCTCTTGCAAGTTTTGGCTGCTGTATGTTTCTGGGTTCAAGTAGTCAGGATAGCGTGTGGACTCGCAGGGGCAAAATAACTGAATCTGACAGAACAGAATCAGCTAGTTGATCGCCAGTTCAGTTTAAAAGTTGGTGCTAAGAATTCTATTTGTTTGGGGGTGATATAATTATGATGTTGTTATGGTATGCATATGCTCTTCAGTATGTATGGTGTGTGGCTGCACTATGATTTATTTCCAGTTCTTCGACTGTTACGCAGTGATCGGTGCAGGGTGCTTGATAACATACATTTGTGCTCTGATTGAGAGAAACAGTAGGCGGGCTGGTTGGCGCTCTCTTTTAGCGCTCAAAGATGAACAAGACGACACAAGATAGAACACCAAATTTGACCGAACAAACTACAATTCTACGAAGTTCCCATACATGTTGTCTTAAGAAGCAAGGGATTGCGGTTTTCTTGACTTGGCCTAGTCAACACTTGACCCACTTATGTTGACATAGTAGCATCTGAAACTATCTCCGGACAAGAAAATGGTGGCTACAATTGCTGCTGCTGATCAAATAGGTAACAGTTCTGAAGTTTCTGTATGCTCCTTAACCAGCTTGCTTTATTTTTAACAAATGCCAGCTTAAGCTGCTGGTATGATGGTGACATGGATGCCGTCTTGCTTGCTAACCAGGATGACACCCTGATGAAAGGGAGACCCGATGTGACTTAATGCTGTCCTTCTGCACTATATTCTCTCTTGTTATTGTTACCTCTTTTTCTTATGGTCTAAGAAAAAAATTGAAGAGATCCTTTAGATTGAGTTTCAAGTTAGGGTTGCCTCTTGTCAGAGTATTACACTGTCATCGTAGTCTACTTCATATCGAGTGCCTCTGTTCACGGACGAACGGGGCGGAGCAGGTCTGCCCTTGCGATCTTGCATCTGGAAGAGGATGGATCAAGGTTTTCGGAAGCGCTTCCCACGACTGCTCACGTTTATCACCATGCCCCTGAAAATAAAGATCTTCCTTTGGCAACTTCTCAGGGATCGCCTCCCCTCCAGGACCGAGGTGCTCAAGCGACAGGGTCCGGGTGATGGACTCTGCCCTTTATGCAGGGTCCTTAAGATTGTAGCCCATATCATATTCTCGTGCACAGCGGTCCAGATCCTTTGGCAGTTCGTCCGAGAGGCACTAGGGCCCGACTGGGAGGCCCTGGACCTTGTGGACTTCCTCCAAGCCAGGGCTACCATGCCTGGCCGACACCGCACACATATTCTGGCTGATTTTTGAGGCCATGTCATGGACTCTTTGGACAACTAGAAATAAAATGGTGATTGAGAAGGTAAGCGGGTGCCATTTGGACAACTAGTAAGTCTGACTCTTTGTTCAAATTCCTTACTTTTCTGTAGCAATGGCACCCGCTTACTAGGCAGTGCGATCGAGAACGTCTAGACACCATGTTGAATACGTTCGTGGATTCGGCACGTCAGATTTCGTCAGTTTAGCCTCGCCCGTCGACGGCCACTAGGTGGCCTTGTTTTTTTCTTTTTTCTTTTTATGTTTTCTTTAGGCGTTATTGTGCCGCTGCTCCAGTCGTCGCCTTATGGCTTATCTGAATGTTGGTTGTATAGACCTTTGCTTTATTTATAAAGCGGGGCGAAAGTCTGTTTCAACTTGAGACGTTTATCACCATGCGTCGTCTTCTGTAAGTCAGGCGACGCCACCCCCACCTTCGCCCGTCTGCCTTGACCAGTCTTTGCCAGCCACAACAACTTCATCTGCAAATGATCAGGACGTAAGTGTGTCGTGACTCGGTCTTGTATTTTAATCATGGTTGCTCCTTACGTGATACTGTTATGCGTACATGCTGCTCTAAATACACTATGAAGTACTACAATGAGCTGGGAAAAAGAAAATGACAAAATAACTTGCATATAAGTTCCCTCTGCATGCAGGATCTATGTATGCCAACGACCGTACGGTACTACTACCAGTCACTGAATTCGCCCACCTTGAGGACCTCCGCCATCCTGCATCAATGGCGGCACTGGTGGCCTCATTTCTCCAGAAGACGAAATGCCGTCCCGCTTCAGCTGCACCAATGGCAACTCCTCGCCTCGACGCGGCGAGTTGTCGGCCAGCGGAACATAGGGAGCGCCAGCGACTGCCGCGATCTCAAAGCTACCGTCCTCTCTCGGCAAAGGCCGTAGGCTGCTACTACTATCAACTTGCGCACCACCGGAGCCTTGCGGGCTGATGCCTCCCGTCGACTCGACGTCGAGGAGAAGGTTCCCGGTGCGCACCTCCTGCGCCAGCGCGCACCCCCAGCAGAACATCCACTGCAGGTAGTCGGCGACGTCGAGCGACAGTCTGGAGAAGAAGGGTAGCCTGTTGTACTTGCCGGCGAGCCCGAACTTGCGCCGCATCCGCGCCCGCCAGAACCCGCCGTAGAGCAGGCCGAGCGCGCAGAGCACCACCCCGGCGGCGCTGACCGCGTTGCTGACGGCCTTGCTCCGGATGTTCGTGGCGGCGTGGTTGAGCACCCACAGCGGCGCGAAGCAGAGGAGCGCGAACATGGCGCCGTGCACGTGCATGTTCCCGAACCCCAGCCGCTCCATGTTCCACCCGAACACGCAGAAGGTGCAGAGGCACGAGAGCCAGCACGCCGCCGGGTCGTCGCGCACGTCCAGCAGCCCGCCGGCCCACTCCCTTCCCGCGGGGTCGGCGATCACCGCCACAACCACCATGCTGTCATCGTCGTCGCAGACCTCTTCAGCTTCTTGGTGCATGCTTTGCTCGCTTTTCCTCCCAAGCGGGCTGTGGTACATGTACAGGCCGGCGACGACGGGTGCCACGGCGCTGACCCCGGCGAGCGGGGTCATGGCGGCGTCCGGCCGGGCCGTGCTGGAGTACCCCCAGAAGAGCGCACACACGGCGTACTGCGCGAAGCAGGTGAGGTGGAGGAGCCCGACCACCACGGACAGGTGAAGCCGCTCACGGGGCACTTCACCGCCACCCGAGCCCTTCCGGCAGTAGGCCTTCCGGAGCTCCTTCTCGTCCCCCGGCCGCCACCGGAGCAGCAGGGCGGCGTGGTGGAAGAGCTCGGGGTGCTGGTAGATGGTCATGAGCGTGAAGAGCGCGTTGAGGATCTGGTTGACGATCTCGACCCACCGGTCGCGGACGGACCTACGCCGGAAGGCGCCGTCGAAGACGCCGAGGAGGAGGAGGCCAAGCAGGGCGAAGGTCAGCGCGACGCAGACCGCCCACGCGAACTGCGCGAGGTGCGCCGGGTGCTTCAGCCACCGCTTGAACGCGCTCCCGATGGGCGCCGGCCGGAGCCGCCGGATAAGACGGCGCACTCGCTCCGGGCGACTCCGCCGCTCGCCGGTCACCGGGCCGCGTGCTTCTTGCCCGACGACGGGGTTGACGGCGGGGCCGCTGTTGCGCTCGCCCAGCTCCGCCTTGGCGTGGGCCGCCGCCGTGTGGTGACCTCGGAGTGAATCCATGGCGGACGGACTCCGTGTCGTGCAGCAACGGAATCGGTAGGGAAACCATACTTGTAGCAGCTGCAACCAGTACGTAACAACAAAATAGGCCGCGTGCATCTAGAAACACCATGCAGAATTCAACGGAAGTAGACAAAGAAGTCAAGAAGGTCGACACAGAAGAAGAATCTCACGCGGTGTGATGGTATCTTGGTCAAGAAAGGTGCATAGGATGCCATAACGATAAGAACTTTGAAAGCCCTCACTGATTTGAAGGGTTTTCGAAAGAATTTTGTACCATCCTAATCCTTCAATAATTTTCCTACCTTGGTTTTGATGATTGGTAGGATTATATTCTATAAGAAACTTTTTCTTAGGGTTCATTTATACTAATTTTTGTAGGAAAATTTTCATCCACTCCAACCTCGTATGAAAAATACTACTTTTTTATGTGCAGAATCAAACACTTCGTACTAATCTTAGTATGGAAGATGAGATGGGAGGAGACTAAAATAGAATCTACTTTTTAGATGAAAATGTAGGATCAATCAGAAAATTCATATTTAGACAATTCAAGAAATTCTGAAATTATTTGACAATATACCTATGGTGTATGCTTGCAACTCCAAATATAATTCAGCTCAAAAGTCAATTTACAATGAGAGATGCAAAAATGAAAAAATTCAACTATGAATAGTGTTAGCTTTGGGTGAGTAGTATTTGACACTATTCACATCTTTTTTTTTACCGAAAAAGACTTTCACCCCGTTTTATATACTCCCTTCGTCCCAAAATAAGTGTCTCAACTTTATACTAGCTTTAATGCAAAGTTGTACCAAGGCTAAGACAATTATTTTAGGACGAAGGGGGTATAAAACAAACCACCAGAGCCATACGAGTTTATACAAAGAGACACCACATACACAAGTAGCACACGACCAAGGTACGAAAGAGTTATGCTGAGGACACAACTCAACAAGCCCTGAAAAAGGAAAAAAGAAATAGCAGCGGCCGCGGCGACGGCCATGGCCACCACCATGGTGAGTCCCACAGGCTAATCTGGCTCAGGGGTTGTGGGGGAAGCAGTGGAGCCAAATGGAGAGCCAACGCCCGAAGATCTGCGATGGCATCCCGTTTCGTCACCCGGCTAAGCGGCCACCAGAGCTACAAATAGCTACACATTTTGTAGATAGCTTGAGATAGTTGTCGAAGAGGCGCACACTAAATCACAGGCTTATTACGAATCGTCCAGAGCGGACCTGAACTTGATCGATGTCCGGCGTGTGAAGGGCGACGCATTCAAGAAGCGCCAGCCATGCATCCTGCTCCGATGCACCGAAGGACCTCCGGAATGCGAGGCGCCCTAAATCAATAAGGACTGCCTCGACGGAGATCTAGGGCTCCACCGTAATGGAGAACAACTCCAAAAATCTATCGGCAAAGGGGCTATCGCCAGCCCAACGGTCGAACCAAAAGAGGATTGACGTCCTAAATGCCACCGAGATCAAGGACCCAATGCATAGAGATCAAGGACCCAATGCATAGGATCGAGACTCTCTCGCAGAAAGCGAGAGGTTGACCGCATAGGTTGAATTAGGAGCTTAATCCTTTTGAGGCTGTACATCATACATGTATGTGTTTCTCCAAAAAAAAATCATAATTTTTAAACTTGTTTTGTATTTTAAAAAATGATTTCATTGATCTCACCTAATTAAAGCTAGATCCTATACTAGTTGCCCCCAGATGGCATGCCGCTCTATTCCTGTGTTTTTTACTATTCATGTGTATAGTGCCTATTTAGTTCATACTTCCTCCGTTTCAAAATAAGTATCGTGGTTTTAGTATTTAAAAAAAATACATAAATAAGGTAGGACTGCATGGAAACGTAAGAATATGCAGAATTGGTGTCAAATTTCCAGGAATAGGAAAAGCATAAAATCTTAAATATCTGGTCAAATTAATATCAAAGCATATCCTGAATATATATTAAAATAAGGTGAAGTAATATTATGCTACCTATGATCTTTGCCTTGCTCTTTGTGCACAGGAATGTAAAAAGGAGATTTGAAACGACTGTAAAATTACTTTATTTTCCCTATGAACTCAATATAAAGGATCCCTTCATTTTCTGTCTTATGGTCTATTCATGTGAATCAAATTGATGAACAGTACCACCGTAAAAACTATTATTATGTTTTCCCAACGCTTTTCCTAGGAATCAATCAAGGAGGCCCTAAGTAGGGGAACGTTCTTGGAAATAGTTTATTTATCTTAAGCTGCTGGTTAATCAGAGAAGTGCTGACCAAAAAGTTCTAGGGAAACAGGGGGGCAAACAATTATATGAGAGAATGTAGTGCAGAAGAAAAGGATCAAATCACATCGGGTCTCCTTTTCATCAGGGTGTCATCCTGGTTAGCAAGAAAGATGCCATGCCATGTCATTATCGTATCATCAGCTTGAGCGAGCATTTGTTAAAAAAAAACAAAAAAAAACAAGCAGGTTAAGGGATTGTGGTGCATACAGAAACTTCAGAGCTGTTACCTATTTGATCAGCAGCAGCAAATGTAGCCGCCATTTTCTTGTCCGGAGATAGTTTCAGATGCTACTACGTCAACATAAGTGGGTCAAGTATTGACTAGGCCGAGTCAAGAAGAGCGCAATCCCTTGCTTCTTAAGACAGCATGTATGGCAACTTCGTAGAATCGTGCTTTGTCCGATCAGTGTCGTCTTGTTCATCTTTGAGCGCTAAAACAGAGCGTCAGCCAGCCCGCCTACTGTTTCTCTCAATCAGAGCACAAATGTATGTTATCAAGCACCCTGCGCCGATCACACTGAGTAACAGTGGAAGAACTGGAAATCAATCATAGTGCAGCCACACACCACACATACTGCAGAGCATATGCATGCCATATCAACATCATAATTATCAGTTCTCGAAAAAAACATCATAATTATCACTTGCCCTTAATATGTGCCTTGACTATACCCATGACATGGACAACGAAAACATCTATGTTTAGTGCAAGCCATATTATGGATCTTCCTACACATTTTTTTGTTATTTTTAATACAAAAGTAGTAAGTACTAATATTTTTTTGCTTTGTATTGGTTGGGGTGCACTTGGCCTGGGCAGCAGTGCAACGCCCAGGCGACACATGAAGGCCCCACTAGCAAGCCAGTCCCCACTAGCAAGCTAGTGTGGTGGAACCTCCTCCACAAAAAATAAATTTAATATCATTGTGGGCACATGACCCACATATCAGATATTAAACTGATAAGAACAGATACTACACTTGATCTTAGCCAAAAGGCCGAGAAAGGTATGCTTTGAACTGATGACCTGGGTCTCCTTTTATAGCTTTCTCTATCTCTCCGTTGTCCTGCGCGGGCGAGGTGGTACTAAACCAAGTCATTAGAAACCTATCCCTGTGCGTCGTGTTTATTTTCTCCCGTTTTGGGCTTGTTATCCAGTTGGCCCGGGTAAACCATAGCAAGCAGCCCAATAACGCGGCCTTAGTTCAGAGACTCATGGCCTCACGGGACTACTTTCTGATCTGTGAAGTGGCAAAAGATGCATGAATGAGCAACGTATTCTGAATTAATTTAGTCATTAAAACGTAATAAAAAGCAAAATTTTGTCATTTGGATGGACCTGTGAAAGCTACTGAAACGACTTGTTTGTACTATTTCCTAGTCAGAAGAGTGTATTAGTAGCCACATGTACAGCAATACTTTTCGTTCTCTCTATCTCAAAACTGAACCACTCTGCTACACTGGTACCTAAGGTGCAGCCAGCATCGCATCATCTATAAATCAGAACGGAACTATTAACCCAGAGATGTGTTCAACTAAGCCCGATCCCGATATGTCTCGGAGGAATCAGCCATGTCACCACCGCAAAGTCGTCGCAATCCACCAGGCAACGCCGGCACGCTTCCCAGGACTCTGCACCTCTTCTTGCCGTTACTCTCTAAAGACTGAATACCAGGTTGTTGCTGCCGAACGGAAGGCCCCCCTCCCCCCTCCCGCCCGCGCCGCCACCCGCGAGGCGGCCGGGGCGGGCGCCCAGATCCCGCCGCCTCCGGTCTCCCCTCCTCCTCCTTCCTCCCTCGCCGCCGCCAGGGGGCACGGCCGGGCTCGCCTGACCGGCGCCGGCGGCGGCGGGGCCCTGCTCTTCCTCCTCCGCGCGTTGGGGGCGACGCGGGTCCCTCCTTCGCGGGCGGGCGCGGCGCG
>NC_041390.1:106003611-106013859 GCF_002162155.2 Triticum dicoccoides
TTCCCGGCCGGGCCTGTGCGGCCACGGGCCTGGTGTGTTCCTGCCATTGCGTCCGGTCAGCTACCGTCTTCGGCGGTGGAGGTGGGGCCCTCCCGCGTGCCGATGGTGCTGTTGCCTGGTCCCGGCTCCTCTTCTTCATCGTGCCGACCATGCTTCACGGTGCCGTGGTGAGACAGCGTTGAACGCTTCGTGTCCGGGCTGGCGCAGGGTGAGGGTCTGTTTGGCGGCGAGCTTCGGAGTGCCTGAGGTGGAGGTTGGGATCGGGAGAAATCTCTGTTGGCCTGGCCGACATCGACGCGGTGGGGCTTGTGGGTGCCGCCAGACCTTCCTGGAGGGCGTCGGAGCTACCCTTCCTCTCCCCTCACCGTACCGGGGGAAACCCTTGGCAGCAGCGTCGTCTTCGTCGCGTTCCTTCTTGGAGGTGTTGATTGGTACAGGTGCTTCGGAGGCTCGGAGTCTGGTGGGAGATCTCCTGTGGGCGCAGCGGCCACGAGGCTTCTTCGTTTCTTTGTCGATCCGCCGTTGTCGGCGTTTGTTTCTCTTGTATTTTCTCTTTCTTTTCTTTTGGGCGTGACTGTGCTGTTTCCGCCCCAGCATCTATCGTTGGATGGTTCGGTTGGTTGCTTTGTATACAAAGCGGGGGGAAACCCTTTTTCGGTAAAGACTGAATACCATGTTAAACGTGTACGTCAAGTTGTATAGTTAGGATTAGATTGAGTTTGTTGTGCGGGTCATTCTTATCTAATCCCAGCACACGTTGTAATCCTAACTACCTGTATCTATCCTGTACCATGTACGTGAATATAAATAGAGAAGAGGCCGGAGGTAATCACCACGGCAAAACAATCTCCTTAACTTGGTATACAGAGCCAAAGATCCAATCTCCCTTCTTCCACCATGACGGGCACCACCCCTGCTCCCCCTCCGGCACCGCTGGCGCCCTCACCACCCTCAACGCCGGCACCCTGTCCGTCGGCTCCTCCACTTCCGCTCCGATCTCAGTCACCTCGCTCGGTAGCCTGATCACTCTGCGCCTTACACGCGAGAACTTCCTGCTATGGAAGACCCAAGCCGTCCCCGCCCTTGCTGCAAACGGCCTGTTCGGCTATGTTGCCGGCACCAACGCAGCCCCGCCGCACACCATCAAGGAAGGAACCGGTGATGCAGCCGTCGATGTGGCCAATCCAGAGTTTCTTCGCTGGTACCAGCAGGACCAGCTTGTCATGATCGCCCTCCTCGGGTCCATGACCGAGGACATCCTCGGCCAGATGACCCAGCTGACGACCTCCGCCGCCGTTTGGACTGCACTGCACGACATGTTCGCTTCGTAGAATCGCGCCCGCATCATGCAGCTCAGGTATCAGCTTTCCAACCTAAAGAAGAAGGACCTCTCTGCCTCCGACTACTACCGCAAGATGAAGGGGTTCGCTGATGCAATGGCTTCCATCGGCAAGCCCCTCACTGACGGTGAAGTGCTCGGCTACATGCTCGCCGGGCTGGGCTCCGAGTTCGAGCCCCTCATCGCGTCAATCACGGCGCGGGATGATCCAGTAAGTCTCAACAGTTTCTATGCGTACCTCCTTAGCGCTGAACTTCGCCTAGAGCAGCAGAACTCGTCAGGTGAAATCCATCCTTCCGCCAACGCTGCTGCTCGTGGCAATGACCGCGGCGGCAATGGTGCACGCGGTGGACATGGCGGACAAGGCGGCGGACATGGCGGACAAGGCGGCGGACAGGGGCGTGGCCGCGGCAGGCGTGGCCGCGGCAACGGCCGCTCCAACTTGAAGTGTCAGGTGTGCAGCAAGTTTGGCCATGACGCCCTTCACTGCCGCAATCGCTTCAACCATGCCTTCCAGCCGGAGGACAACAGGGAGCGTTCCGGCAACTCGGCCAACACTGGCTCATACTCCGTCGATCCTCACTGGTATGCGGACACCGGTGTGACGGACCATCTGACGAGCGACCTCGATCGTCTCTCGTTCCAGGAGCGTTACAGCGGCAAGGACCAGGTTCACGTCGCCAACGGTGCAGGTCTGCATATTTCTCATGTTGGTCATTCAACTATTGCTGGCTCATCTAGACCTCTATACTTACGTAATGTTTTGCACGTCCCACATGTTAGCAAACACCTTCTTTCTGTAAACAAGCTTGTTTCTGATAATGATGCCTTTGCCGAATTCCATCCTAAATTTTTTTATTTGAAGGACCGAGCAACGAAGAGGGTTCTTGTGCAAGGTAGATGCCGTGGATGTCTCTACCCGGTGCCAAGCCTCAAGTCCACTTCCTTTGTGTCCAGTCATCGTGCTCTCTCTGGTGTCAAGCTCTCCATCGAACATTGGCATCAAAGATTAGGTCATCCGTCCTAAGACGTCGTTGAGTCTGTTCTTAGATCAAATAATTTTGCTTGTGCACCTTCCGAGTCTAGTGTTTGTGACGCATGTCAACGTGCGAAAGTTCATCAATTACCTTTTCGAGATTCAACTCATGTAACTCATACTCCTCTTGAACTTATTCATTCCGATGTATGGGGGCCTGCCATTACCTCTGTCGATGGGTTTAAGTATTATGTGAGTTTTTTAGATGATTTCAGCCGGTTCACCTGGATTTTTTTGCTCAAACGCAAATCTGATGTAGAACAAGCATTCTACAATTTCCAGAAACATGTCGAGCGTATGCTTAACACCAAAATTCGAGCTGTTCAATCCGACTAGGGTGGTGAATACCACCGCTTATCTCGGTATTTTCAGCGTGAGGGTATACACCATCGTGTCTCTTGCCCACACACGTCCCAACAAAATGGGATTGCCGAACGCAAGCATCGGCACATTGTCGAGACGGGCATTGCCTTGCTCGCCCACTCCTCACTTCCTGTGCGCTTTTGGGACGAAGCATTTCTCACCGCGTGTTACCTTATTAATCGCATGCCTACTCGAGTTCTCCAAAATGCTACACCCATCAGCTGTCTTTTAAATGAGCGCCCAGACTATACTTTTCTTCGCGCATTTGGATGTGCCTGTTGGCCTAATTTGCGCCCTTATAACAATAGAAAACTTGAGTTCCGATCTAGGCAGTGTGTTTTCCTTGGCTATAGCTCAATGCACAAAGGCTATAAAGTGGATCGGTCGAGTGGGCGCATCTACATCTCACGTGATGTTGTGTTCGATGAGAACGTATATCCTTTTGCTACATCCAGTTCGGCTCCACTTTTACCTACGCCATCATCTTCACTGTTTCCTGTTTCTGAGCCTGCTGTTGTTGATGATCGCATGAGAAAATATGATCTTTCCCTGTTGGCTAACCCTGCCTCGAGCAGCTATGAGACCTGTGCAGATCGGACGCCACCCAACAGCTCCTCAACACCGACGTCGCCATGCACGTCCGCGCCTCGCCATGCAGATGAGCCTCCCTTGCCTGGCCCCGGTAGCCCGGCATCTTCGTCACCTGCATCCCCGGCCGCGTCCACGCCTGGGCAGGGCTCCCGCGATGGTCCGCTCGCCTCCTCTGTGAGGGACCCCTCCGCACGCTCGCCTGGAGCGAGCTCTCCCGCGTGCTCGTCTCCGCCGAGTCCCCACACGAGCTTGCCTACCCGTCCGCTGGACTTGGGCGCTCCAGCAGCGACGCCGTCTCCAGCCGCGTCGTCTCCGGTTGCAGCTGTTCCTGATGCTACGACACATCCGATGAAGACCCGGCTCCGTGACAACATTGTCAAGACACTGGTCCCGTCCGACGGCACCGTGAGATATGATCCTCGGCGTCGCGCCTTTCATGCTGAGCCGCGCACATATCGTGATGCCCTCGCCGACTCTCATTGGCGTCAGGCAATGGATGCTGAGTTCGATGCTCTCCAGCAGAATCACACCTGGACTCTCGTTCCTCGGCCGCCAGGGCAGAACATCATCAGCTGTAAGTGGGTTTTTAAGGTCAAGCACAAGTCGGATGGCTCGCTGGATAAATTCAAGGCTCGGCTCGTCGCTCGTGGATTCACACAGCAGCATGGTATTGACTATTCTGAGACTTTCTCCCCTGTTGTTAAGCCTGCTACGGTTCGTCTTGTGGTCTCCCTTGCCATCTCCAGAGGCTGGCATCTTCGTCAGGTTGACATAAGCAATGCATTCCTTCATGGGATTCTCAAAGAGGACGCCTACATGCAGCAACCTCCTGGTTTTCAGGATCCGTCTCGGCCACACCATGTCTGCAAGCTCCACAAGTCCATCTATGGTTTAAAGCAATCCCCGCGAGCACGGTATGCTCGTCTCAGTGATCGACTGCAACAACTCGGCTTTGTTCCCTCTGTCGCTGATACTTCCCTCTTCATTTTTATGCATGATGGTGTGACTATTTATATGCTGGTATACGTGGATGACATTGTCATTGTCAGCTCGTCCTCCCAGGCTATGGATTCTCTTCTTCGCCAGCTCTCTGCCACTTTTCCTGTTAAGGATCTCGGTACTCTGAATTATTTTCTTGGAGTTGAAGTGGTTCGCAATCCAGGGGGAATAAATCTCACACAGCAGAAGTATGCTCTAGATTTGCTGCAGCGCACAAATATGGCGAATTGCAAACCAGTGTCTACTCCTATGTGCACACATCAGAAGCTGTCTCGTGAGTTGGGTCATAGTCTGAATGAGGAAGAGGCGTTCAGGTACCGCAGTACAGTTGGCGCACTTCAATACTTAACTCTGACTCGACCAGATCTTTCCTTTGCGGTGAACAAGGTCTGTCAGTACCTGTCGCGGCCCACAGATGTGCACTGGGAAGCTGTAAAGCGGATTCTGCGTTTTGTAAAGGGAACAGTCACCACCGGCCTGACCATTCGACGCTCCTCATCAACGCTCATTAGCGTGTTTACTGACGCCGATTGGGCAGGGTGCTGCGACGACCGGCGATCAACCGGAGGTTTTGCGCTCTTCTTCGGGCCCAACCTTGTCTCATGGAGTGCAAGGAAACAGCCAACTGCTTCACGTTCATCGACTGAAGCTGAGTACAAGGCCCTCGCAAATGGTACAGCTGAAGCTACCTGGATACAGTCCTTGTTGAAAGAACTGCACGTCTCACAACCTCGAGCACCCGTCTTATGGTGTGACAACCTCGGTGCCACGTACCTGACTGCTAATCCGGTGTTCCATGCTCGTACTAAGCACATCGAGGTTGATTTTCACTTCGTAAGAGAGAAGGTGGCCATGGGAGCACTTGAAGTACGGTTCGTCGCCTCGGCTGATCAAGTAGCTGATGCATTCACCAAACCTCTCACCAAGACTATGCTTGAGCGCCTGCGCACCAATCTCAACCTCACTACCGGGTGAAATTGCGGGGGAATGTTAAACGTGTACGTCAAGTTGTATAGTTAGGATTAGATTGAGTTTGTTGTGCGGGTCATTCTTATCTAATCCCAGCACACGTTGTAATCCTAACTACCTGTATCTATCCTGTACCATGTACGTGAATATAAATAGAGAAGAGGCCGGAAGTAATCACCACGGCAAAACAATCTCCTTAACTTACCAGCTGCATTTTCAGACCATTGATTTATCAGAGAGCTAGGATTGTGTGCAGCTAAATTGAACAAAAGCAACTACTCAAAGGAGGGTCGCTCCAGTTTTCGTAAATGACGTACAGACAGCACACCATCTCATATACCTCCCTCTTAGCCTTTGCTATTGTGCAGCTCATTCCTTTATTGCAGGTGCACATGGAAAATTTCAGGTTGCCTTGTGATGCAAAATATATTACACAAGTACAGTCATTAAGTGGAACTTGGAAACGTATTCTTCAGGGCGCTGTTTTGTTGATCTGAATATAGTACTCTTCACATAGGAGTACAGAAAAACATCACTTGCAAATATTCAGAAGATCAACCCACTAGAACATAGAACATGATAGATATGTTATATTCAGAAGGAACGAAAGCAATCTCACACATTCATAGGGAAATCTATGCTGATAATGCTCCCAAGTGAAGAAAAAAAAAGGCTAAGCATCCTTCGGCTTCTGCTTGATGATGCAGAAGCAAGAAATTGCTTTCAGGCAACTAATTAATTCAAATAATCATTCAAGACTAAAAATTATTCTTTTATATATTACAAATCAAAAGACTGTTTTTCACTTTAACCAATCATCAAGACTAAAAATTATTTTTTATTTTACAATCAAAAGACTAAGTTTTTTTTACTTTGTATTTGTTGGGGTGCGCCAAGCCTGGGCAGTAGTGCAACGCCCAGGCGACACATGAGGGCCCCACTAGCAAGCTAGTGTGGTGGACCCTGCCCCATAAAAAATAAATTTAATATCGTTGTGGGCACATGGCCCACATATCAGATATTAAACTGATAAGAACAGATACTACACTTGATCTTAGCCAAAAGGCCGAGAAAGGTATGCTTTAATCCGCTGGCCTGAGTCTCCTCTTATAGCTATCTTGGACGACCCCGCTGCTTGCACGGGCGAGGTGGGACTAAACAAGTTAACAAGGAATCATTAGAAACCTGCCTCTGCGTGCTCCCATTTTGGACTTCTTGGCCCAACTAAAGATTAGTAGCCCAATGCCTCAACAGCCCAGTAATCATGCTCATACATCATTAGTTGTCAAGTAATAAACGACAAAATAGTTAATTAACTATTGCTGGCTCCTGCAACTCATCCAAGAATTTGTATCTGGTCAGCAATGTTTCCTAAATTAGTTTATTTAAATAATGATGTAATTAAAACAAGTTTTTTGTCATTTGGGGTTCAGAATTAGCTTCAAGAACTCAATTATCCCTCCCTTTTTCTTATAGTCTATTCCTGTGAATCAAATTGATGAATAGTATCACCACAGAAAAAATTCCTATTCTTATGTTTTTCCTTCATTTTCTCAACCAATCAAACAAAGAGGCCCTAAGTAGGGGAACGTTCTTGGAAAAAGTTTATTTAACTTAGCAATCGATAAGCTAATCAGAGAAGTGCTGACCAAAAAGTTCTTTGAAACAGGGGTGCAAACAAGGTGCAGAAGGAAAGGGTTAAATCACCTCAGTTCACCCTTTCATCAGGGTGTCAAGAAAGGCGTCATGTCGTGTCACTATCATAACAGCAGCTTAAGCTAGCATTTGTAAAAAAAGCAAAAAGGTTAAGGGATTGTGGTGCATACAGAAACTTCAGAACTGCTACCTATTTGTAGCCACTATTTTCTTCTCCTGGGATAGTTTCAGATGCTACTACGTCAACATAAGTGGGTTAAGGACTAGAACTCGTCAAGAAAAGTGCAAGCCCTCACTTCTGCAGCATTCAGATTTTCATTTGCTTGTCAAGCTGTATAGGAATTTGTAGTTTGTCCTGTCAAAGTTTTGAGTGGTGACACCGGTCCTCTCGTTCAGCTTTGAGCGCTAAAACAGAGTGCCAGCCAGCCCGTTTGCTTGTTTGTTTCTCTCAATCAGAGCACAAATATTATGAGCCACTCTGCCTCGATCACTAAATAGTGAAGCCACACACCGCACATACTGAATAGCATCATAAGTTCATAACAACATCATATTTATCTCCCCCAGAAAAATAGAATTCTTAGCACCAACTTTTCAACTGAACTGGCGATCAACTAGCTGATTTTGTTCTGTCAGATTCAGTATTTTGCTCCTGGGAGTCCACACGCTTCCCTGTCTACTTGAACCCAGAAGTATAGATCAGGCAAAACACGCAAGAGCACAGGGCACCAGGTGTGTTAAGCTATAAAATTGTCATCCTTGCCCTTCGAATATTCATTGACTATACCGCTGACATTGTAGTACAACATAAGCACCTGGTTTCTTCAGAATTTCAGATTAGGAAACAAGGGGAGATGGGCCAAGAACAAAGAACTGGCTCCAACATCCGGTGATTTTTTTTATATAAGGCAAGATTAGGGACACAATTAAGACTATTTTTTTGCTTCGTATTGGTTGGGGTGCGCCGGGCCTGGGCAATAGTGCAACGCCCAGACGACACATGAGGGCCCCACTAGCAAGCTAGTGTTGTGAACCCTCCCCCACAAAAAATAAATTTAATATCATTGTGGGCACATGGCCCACATATCAGATATTAAACTGATAAGAACAGATACTACACTTGATCTTAGCCAAAAGGCCGAGAAAGGTATGCTTTGAAACAATGTCTTGTGTGTCATTATATAGCTCTCTCAGCCGCTCCGTTGCGTTGCGCGAGCGAGGTGGTACTAAACCACAAGAGACATCAGAAACCTGTCCCTGTGCGTCCCTTACTATTTTCTCCCGTTCTGGACTTGTTGGCCGGTTGGCCAGCTAAAAACTATAGTAAGCGGCCCAGATACCTCAACAGCCCAATAACGTGGCCTCTTAGTTCGGACTTTTTTTTTTTTTTGAGGGTTCTTAGTTCAGACTTCAGACTTCAGGTATGTCTCAAAAAAAAAGTTCAGACTTCAGATATGTCTCAAAAAAAAAGTTCAGACTTCAGACCGAGTACTTTCTGTCAAGTAGCAAAAAGGACATATCTTTTGAATAGCAACGTTTTCTGAATTAATTTAGTCATAAGAACATAATAAGGTATTCAGGGATTTAACTTCAACAACTTGATGGACGTATGAAGGCTATTGAAACGACTTGTTTTATTTCCTAATCAGGAGAGTAGGCTAGCAGCAACATGTACCACTCTCACTGGCCATCAACTGGGAAGGACCTAATGTGCAGCCAGCATCAACACAGCATCATCTACACATCAAAACGGAGGTGGGAGGTATAACCCAGAGAAATGTTCAACTAAGCTGACGAGCAAGTGAGCAACTAGCCCGATTCCAATATGCCTCGTAGGAATCAGTCATGTTGGCACTGCAAGCCCTCACAATCCACCAGGCAACGATGGCATGTTTCCCATGACTGCACCTCTCCTTGCCGCTACTCTCTGAAGACTGAAGACTAGCTGCATTTTCACACCATTGATCTATCAGAGAACTAGGATTGTGTGCAACTAAATTGAATAAAAGCAACTGCTCTTTGACACAAGCCACCAGCTGAAGAATAGGCATCCGGATTCCATATTAGTCGCTTGGGAAAACTATGTAGCCACTCCAGTTTTTGTACAAGACGTACAGACAACACAACTGCACAACCTTTCACACGCCTCCCTCTTAGCCTATGCACATCTCCTTTATTGTAAGTGCACATGCAAAATTTCAGGTCGCCTTGTGATGTAAAATACTCTATATTACAAAAAAGTAGAGTCATCAAGTGGAACTTGGAGAACATGTTCTTGACGTAGGGGTGCAGTGCTGTTTTGTTGAACTGAATATAGTACAGAAAAACATCACTTGTAAATATTCAGAAGTTCAACTCAGTAGCACATAAAACCTGATGGATATTCATAGGGAAATCTATTCAGAGAATGCTCCCAAGTGAAAAAAACGCTAAGCATCCTTATTATCCTTTGTCTTCTGCTTGGTGATGCAGCAACAAGAATTTGATTTCAGGCAAGCTCACTAGCTTTACATATAAAACGGGACGCGAGCCTTTTTCAGCAAGCTAACTAATTCATATAAGCAATCAAGGATAAAAATTATTCTTTTTTATTACAACCAAAAGACTGTTTTTTTACTTTAATCAATCAAAACTATTTTTTTTCTTCTTTTTTACTTTGTATTGGTTGGGGTGCGCCAAGCCTGGGCAATAGTACAACGCCCAAGCGACAAATGAGGGCCCCACTAGCAAGCTAGTGCGATGGGCCCTCCCCCACAAAAAATAAATTTAATATCATTGTGGGCACATGGCCCACATATCAGATATTAAACTGATAAGAACAGATACTACACTTGATCTTAGCCAAAAGGCCGAGAAAGGTATGCTTGAAAAGACTGCCCTGGTTCTCCTTTTATAGCTCTCTCGATGGCTCCGCTGTGTTACACTGGCGAGGTGGTACTAAACCAACAACGGCGTCCTGCCTATTTCTTCCGATTCGGACCTGTTTTGGCCCAGCTAAAGTGTAGCAGCCCAGCTGCATCAAAAGCTGATACCCATGGCCTCACGGGAGTAATTTTGTCAACTAGCAAAAAAAAAAAAATACTGCTGGCACATGGCTGCTCATCTGAGAATCATATCTTTAGCCGGACAAACAGCATCAACACAACATCATCTAGGACCTGAACAGAACTATAACCCAAAGAAATGTTCAACTAAATTGATGAGCCCAAATCCGATACATCTCGGAGGAATCACAGTCACATTCCATGGTCCAAAATGATGCACATCAACATCATCTAGCAAAAATGTTTGTCTC
>NC_041390.1:106014188-106033398 GCF_002162155.2 Triticum dicoccoides
AGCAAAAAATGAAGAACTACTGCTAGCACATGGCAGCTCATCTGAGAATTCATATCTTAGCCCGAAGAACAGCATCAACAACATAACATCATCTAGGAATTACTAGAACAGAACTAGTATAACCCAAAGAAATGTTCAACTAAATTGATGAGCCCAACTCCGACACGTCTCAGAGGAATCAGTCATGGTGCCACTGCAATCCATGCTCTAAGAATGATGCACCGATGAAGCCCGAAGGAGAGATGTATGCAACAGGCAATGCCAATACGCTGGGAGAAGAGCCGAAGCTAGAAAACTGCACCTCTTCTTACCGTCAGACTCTGAAGTCTTACTTGAGTAGACCACTCGAGCTGCAGTACCCAGCCAAGGCACAACACAAGCGTCTGTTTTATTTTTGCCTCGACACGCTAGCAGCATTTCACACCATTGATATACCAGGGAGCTGGGATCGCGTCGAACTTAATGGGACAAGAGCGACTTACTCGGGTAAGAACTCCAAAACGGCTACAAAGGGGTGCAGGACATCTCCTTTTTGCAGGTGCACATGAGAAATTTCAATTTCAGTTCGCCTTGCACAAGTACAATCACCGGTACAACTCTGAAAGTGCATTCTTGACATAGGGGTGCAGTGCTATCTATTGAACTGAATATAGTGCAGAAAAGTCATCAGTTGCAAATATTCGGAAATTCAACTCTAAAAGCACATAGGCAATCTGACACGTTCATAGGAAAATATATTCTAGATGTTGCTCCCAAGTGGGGAAAAAACATCCTTGACGATGATGCACCTAGCAACAAGAAATCACTACAAATCTAACTGATTCATATAACAGAGAACCAGCTCCATTAGGCTATAAATGGCCATTGGAATGCAAATGAAGAAGAAAGAGACAACTATCAAGACAAAGAGCTATTCTGTTATCATCAAACCAAACATTGTTTGATACTCATCCTCAAGATAAAAAAAAGATTACTTTATATTGGTTGGGGCGCGCCTGGCCTGGGCAATAGTGCAACACCCAGGCGACACACAAGGGCCCCACTAGCAAGCTAGTGTGGTGGACCCTCCCCCACAAAAAATAAATTTAATATCATTGTGGGCACATGGCCCACATATCAGATATTAAACTGATAAGAACAGATACTACACTTGATCTTAGCCAAAAGGCCGAGAAAGGTATGCTTTGGAACGCTGGCCTGGGTCTCCTCTTATAGCTCGGTTGGCTCACTGTGCTGCTTGCGCAGGTGAGGTGGGACTAAACAAGAGTTCCCAATAAGTTAACAGAGTCATTAGACCTGCCTCTGCGTTTCACTACTGGTTCTCCTGTTTTGGATTTCTTGGCCCAACTAAGTGATAGTGGCCCAGATGCCCTAACAGCCCAATAATGTGGCTTAACTCATACTCATGGCCTGACCATGATAGTACATAATCAAAGTTGTCAAGTAGCCAAAACGACATGATTAACTAACTAATGCTTCCCATAAAAAAACCATTGCTAGCATGCAGTCCCACCGGATGATTCATATTTTAGCCTGGGTTAGCAACGTTTCCTAAATTAGTTTATTTTATTTAATATAATAAAAGCAAACCTTTTTCACTTGGGTGTGCAGGGATTTAACTTCAAGAACTTGATGAACCTGTGAAGACCATTGACACCACGTCTAATCTACCCTAGTTAGCACTGTTGTCAGAGAAGTATCTGCAATGTCCATGTTGGTTACAGAGTGCCAGCCACTTGGTGTATTAATTCTTAATCAAAACAATATTAGTAGCGGATCCGGCTTGCCTGCTCCCTCCCCATGCTCCCATTCCATCCTATGGCTGTCTTTTTCTCTTTTTTCTTTTTAATCTAATCATCTCCCCCCTGATTTTAATGAGGTGGGGCCAGGCCTTATTTTGTTAAAGTTGTGTCGAATATTATTGTACAAGTTAGGTTATAATTGGACTTGATTTTGGACTGTGTGTAGACAGGGTAGGAGTTGTGTCCTAATAGGACACTTGTGTCCTAGGCCTCTCATATATAGCGGGGGTAGACACACGATGTAACATATGCCAACATAATAGCACAGGAACGCAGGGGAAGCCGGCGGCTTGTGCCGGCGTCCAGGGCGACCTGCTGCGGTATTGTAGCGGTGTCATGGGGAGGAGCGCCCATAGTCAGGCCCCGGGGATGTAGCCATATCGGTGAACCTCGTTAACAAATCTCGGTGTCGTGCTCGTGTGATTGCTTGGTCCTCGGATGATCGACGGTGCCTCGGATTTATTCTAACATATTTTGTTCCAATCAAATCATGCCACGTATGCGGGAGCACGGATGGGCGCACACTGGGGGAGCAGGCAAGTCTCGTCCATTAGTAGCCATGCGTTAAGCGATACTTTCTTTGTTTTCCTTGATCTGAACCGAACAACTGTATGCTGATGAATACCTATGTTTAACTGGGAAGAAATTGAAGTGCGGTCCGCGTCAACACAACATCTCCGGAATATTACAACAGAAATATACCCCGCAGAAATGCAACTCCTTATAACCAACTATATATGTTCATTGTATTGAGACAAGCGGCCAGCCTGATTACGTTTCTGTCAGAATAATTCATCCTGACACTGCAAGTTCTCAGTTCTCACACGATACGCTGTCCATGAAACTAGAAAACTGCACTTCTTCTTGCCCTCAGACTCTTGACACAGTGGAGGTCCACACAAAATAAGGGTAATATGACGGCCTAAGTATTATGTTGCTCTCATAGCAGTAATATGACCGAACGGCCTAAGTATTATGTTCAAGTACTTCTTGGCATGAGCGGTTCGCTATCTC
This sequence comes from Triticum dicoccoides, assembly GCF_002162155.2. Taxonomy (NCBI): domain Eukaryota; kingdom Viridiplantae; phylum Streptophyta; class Magnoliopsida; order Poales; family Poaceae; genus Triticum; species Triticum dicoccoides. Next base: position 106,017,005 of record NC_041390.1, read on the forward strand.
AGAAACAATCAACAAAAAAAGTTTTATGTTCAAGTTAAACACAAAAGCGACTATTCAAGTGTTCAGTAAGAACTTCAGAACAGCTCCAAAGTATACACTGCCTGCAAGAGCTTCTGATTTCCTTTGTCTTAAGGAACCATGCCATATCATTACGATTAGGAAAATGGGGGTGGGGGATGCAGCTGATGGGGTCCTAGAAGGTTTAAGGCGGGACAGATGGTCAAGAAGAAAAATTGCTACATCGTGTGAGCCACTGCTATGTACTCCTCCACAATACTAACAGCTCGTTATGCACAAACAAAGACTTCAGAACTAGTAAAATAGCAGTAATAGTTAACTGTAGATTTAGCCAAAGCAATTAGGCCTATATTTTTTTAAACCTTGTGTTGGGTAAAACAATGGTTGATTACAGGGTTAGCCAAAGCAATTAGGACTAAAATTTGTTTACTTTGTATTGGTTGGGGTGCGCCTGCCTGGCCTGTTGCAACACCTGAGGGCCCCAATGGCAAGCCACTGTGGTGGACCCTCCCCCGTAAAAAATAAATTTAATATCGTTGTGGGCACATGGCCCACATATCAAATATTAAACTGATAAGAACAGATACTACACTTGATCTTAGCCAAAAGGCCGAGAAAGGTATGCTTAAGAGCGTTGCCCTCCGCCTCCTTTTATAGCTATCTTGGCCGACTGCGCTGCTTGCACGGGCGAGGTGGGACTAAACAAGTTAACAGGGAGAGTCATTAGAAACCTGCCTCTGCGTTTCCCTGCCATTGCTACCGTATTGGACTTCTTGGCCCAACTAAAGATAGTAGCCCAGATGCCTCAACAGCCCAGCAATTATGTGGCTTAACTCATAGTCATGGCCTGATCACGGTAGGGCATAATTAGTTGTCAAGTACTCCCAGGAGTAGTAAACATGTTCTCAAAAAAAAGTTGTCAAGTAGTAAACGAGTTAACAGTGGTTAAATTTTTTTTGCGGGGAAACCAGAGAGCTTTTATTCATATGAAGGCATTCTTGGGACAATCAGCCAAAAGGCTGGTCACCAAAAAAACCGGAGTCTCCTCAAGTCAGCTATCGGTCACATTCAGAGTGCAAGCGCGCTTTGCACAAAGATGCGCCGGGACATTAGCTGACCTGTTTACATGCTGAATATCAAAAAGAGTAAAATTATTACATAGCTCTCCTATCTCTAACAATAAAGGAGCCACAATTGACCGAGAATTGTGGCGAGTGTTCCAGAGCGTCACCATCTCCAAGCAATCAGTCTCCATTACCACATGCGAGAATCCTCGAAGTGATGCAAAACGGACTCCGTCTCGAAGTGATAAACCCTCCATAATCAAGGGATCAGAGATACCCAAATATGGTTTGCACCATGTTCCCAGGAGCGCCGAAGAGGATCTGGCCACCCCTCCTGCACCGCCCCTGCCATCTGCTACGTTTAAGGCACTATCTGTATTGATCTTGACAAGTCCATCATCAGTCGGTCTCCAACCAAAGCCAGGCAAAATCATTGCATCTCGACGGGGAAGATGAAGGAGGGCAATCGCCTCCTTGGTGGCCCTGAGCGTTGCCGTTGGATTCATTCCCTCTTCGCCGTGCTTGATTCTGTTCCGGGAGTGCCATATAGACCACATAACTATTGTGATCTTTGCACGATCATCATTAGTGAAACGGGGATCACATGTGATATCCCGCGCCCAAAAGTCTGGATGAAGACGAGGAAGTCTGAGGCCGAACCAAGCATACGCTTCTTCCCAGAAGCCTTTTGTGTGTGAACAATGTATGAGTGCATGCTCCAGATTCTCGACCATAGCCAAACAAACATTGCATCGACGGGTCTCTGCAATATGTCGATGGTTAAGAGTGGCCTCATCTGGGAGAATTCCACGAAGAACCCTCCACCAGAACACTCTAACCTTTGGGATGACATTCAATTTCCAAAGAGATTTCCACATCTGTGTATCTTCCTCTGAGGTTCCGGTAGCCGTCCCTTCTTCTAGAGCAACACGCTCTTTCTGAGTCACGAGAGCATGGTACGCCGACTTCACAGTGTAGTTCCCCGATCTTTCGAATGCCCATGCAAGAAAATCATCTCCTCCTCCTTGCTGAATAGGGATATTCAATATTGCTTCAGCATTAGGAGCAATGAAAGTATGTCGAACAAGTTCTTGTCTCCACAACCAATTAGATGAATCAATAAGCTCGGACACACGCTCGACGGTCGTATGATGTGGCTGAAAAATGGGAGACATAGATATTGTACCTGGAATCCACTTGTCGTTCCAAACCGAGATGGAGGAGCCATCGCCCACGCGGGAAATCAGTCCGGAACATAGGGCCTCCCTCCCAGCGATAATAGCCCTCCACGTGGCCGACGCCGACTTTGGTACAGTAGCCCGCATGAAGTCAGTGTCGGGAAAATAGCGGCCTTTCAAGACTCTTGCACAGGGAATTGGGGTTGGTGATGAACCGCCACCCGTGTTTGCCCAACATCGCAAGATTGAAAATACGAGGGTCTCGGAAACCCATACCACCCTTGCACTTGGGTGTAGCTAGCTCCTTCCAGGACACCCAGTGCAGTGATTTCTTGTCAAGAGAGCTACTCCAAAAATATTTAGCCATTGGTGAAGTAAGACTCTTACAAACTTTTTTGGTCAAAAGAAAAGTGCTCATTGGATATGTAGGAATAGATTGGACGACCGATTTGAGAAGAGTCTCTCGGCCTGCACATGCCAATAGTTTCTCCGACCTAACCTTGCATTTTCCCACGAGCTCTTTCACTGATATGGACAAAAGTGCCATTTATAATCCGACCCACAGCGGTAGGTAGCCTCGGGTATTTCTCGTTGAATGCTTGCACATAGATATTTAATGTTGCTTGCATAACCTGCCTCAAAGAATCAGGAGTGTTAGAACTGAAGTAGACCGAACTTTTGTCACGATTAACACACTGGCCCGAGGCCTCTCCACAGATTCTGAGAATTTCATTAAGTCTGAGAATCAGGAGTGGTTAATTAAAAAGTGAATTAACTATTGCTGGCTCCTGCAACTCATCCAAGGATACGTATCTGGTTAGCAATGTTTCCTAAATTAGTTTATTTAAATAGTATAATAATGTAATAAAAGCAAGTTTTTATCATTTGGGTGTTCAGGGATTTAACTTCAAGAACTCGATGTACCTATGAAAGCTACTGAAACGACATCTAAACGACCCCAATTAGCAGAGAAGTCTCTGCGTTGTTCCTGTCAGTTAAGTGTGCTGTATTCAGTATTCACAAGTTACTACAGAGTGCCAGCCACTTCCTGAATTTATTGTTAGTCAGAACAGTATTAGCAGCGATGCTTTCCTTCTCCTCCTTGATCCAAACCGAACCACTCCACGCTAATGAATGCCTATGTTGTCCACGTGAACAGATCGGCCTAAGCCATGCATCACCATGGCAGTTGGTTACCTTGTTCGGGTTGGCTGTACCAGCACTCCAGCAGACAGTGCCGTTCACGAGGGTTTGCCCAGTTCCGGCGTTACACACTCATCTAGAGAAACTCGAGATGAGTCGTCCAACCTCCCCCGCATGCCAGCTCCAACGCTTGCGCGCACAAGCAAAGGACTCGACTCCTCCCTCCGTGTATATAAGCAGCGGCGTGGTTACACCCATCTTCCCAGAACCACACCGATCGAGCCAAGAAGTTTGCAGTGCGTGAGGCGGTGAGGGAGTGCGAGAATGGCGGGTGGCAAAGCCGCTCTGCTGGTGGCCCTGCTGCTCCTGAGCCTGGCCTTGGAGACCCAGCAGGCGGACAGCGGCGGCTACGACCCCGCCCCGACGCCGCTCACCACCTCCCACAGCAACAGGAAGCCTCCCAGGCCGCGCCCTCGCCCTCGCCCTCGCCCCCGCCCACCTACACCTCCCACGCCAACGCCGCCGCCGTACACTCCGTCCCCTCCTGAGCCTGAACCTACGCCGCCCCCGTACACTCCGTCCCCTCCTGAGCCTGAACCCACTCCGTCCCCTCCTGAGCCTGAGCCTGAGCCCACGCCAACGCCGCCGCCGTGCACTCCGTCCCCTCCGTCCCCTCCTGAGCCCACGCCACCCCCGTACGCCCCGGTCCCGATGCCATCTCCCTTCCTCGAGCACGGCGCGGAAGCCGACTCCGCTGGCGTACAGGCCGCCGCCGACGCCGCCGACTACGAGGAGCCGCCATCGGCGCCGGCCTACAAGCCCATTGTCTAGGGCTGTGACTGTGAGTCCCTGCGAACGCATGCAGGGCCATTATTCTCATCGGAGATCAAATACTAATATGTAGTCTGAATAATAATGCGGATTGCTTGGTTACCCGCTGCTGATTTGTGTTCGTCCAGAGTTAGCGTACTTTCATGCATGTGGGTATTGCTACTGTTGTGGTGTTACTGTAAAACCATGAAATGGAAATGGGAAACTGCATGTGGTTTGTCCTCCGCTGTACGTATGTTCAACTTCAACAACATGAGCTCTTTCGCTGAGGAGATGTGATGTTTCCATGTGAAACAGTAAATAAGACTATGGCAACCAAAGCTAGTTCTGCAGGATGCCCATGCCACGCTTGAACTGGCTTGAACAAATACGTGCGATCAAGCTCTTTAGCTGAGCGCACCGTGGCGCATGCCAACCGTCCGATCAACGTTTATCCTTTTTTTTTATCTCACATCCCGATGAACGTTTCCCGAATTTACATGAATGTCAAAGGGTAATTAAACTGTTATTCCCTGTGAATGAACTGATAATGTTTGCATGCATGGGAGCTAACGTACGTGAAGCATGATTCACTGCGCCGGTTTCATTTCAAAACGAATGTTTGCTTTTTCACAAGCCAGCGAAGCACCAAAATGAGAGAAACACTCAACAGAAAGAGAGTAGAGAAACCCACCTTTGTCTAGCAGGGTGTTTATATTACTACTGTATGAACGTTCCATTATGTGCATGATCGACTTCAAAAAATCATTCAGTGTTTTGAAAAACGGTTGAAGATAAGGTTAATGGATTGGAGGAGAGAGCCAAGTGAAGGAAGATAAGGTTATCACTCAGTTGAACAACCTCTCCTTTCGGCTGGACAAGGTAATGTGTGTCACCTCATTTGTAGGACTACTCGATATTACTCGTTTTGTTCAGAGCTCACCTAAACCTTCATCGTTTTTGTATGCATGAAACCAATCGGGTATGGAGCACTGAAACAGATTGTGCTTTTCTGAAAACGGTTGAAGTCCTCATTGCGTAAATGAGAATAATGGAATCAATTTCCCATAGGAAATATTCCAGTGCTTTTAAGTATACATAGATGGAAATGCGTATGAACATGCACATATGGGTGCTTGAGCTGTCCACACCCCCTCGTTTACTTGAAGATCCCTAAAATATAAAGTTGGTGTGAAATTTACTTTTTCTGAAATCGGAGACATATTGAAATGAATGATGAAATTATTAAAATGTACATTATAAGTAACATTACTACAATTGTACGTCGACTAAAATAAGTAAAATTGTTCCTCGAAAAAAATTACTAGTTCGTAAAAAATGTAAATTAAACAATGAAATAACTGAAGCTCAAATATGATTGAAACAATGAGATCTAAACTAACAACGCTTCTCAAACCGTTATAAATTGTTTACCTTGGCCTGGAGGACATTAACCAGTTCTGGTCGGCCTTCGCTTGGGAGATGTAGTTGCATGTGCACTTTTTTTTTTGTATTTTCTTTCTCATGTAAATAGCTGCATGTACCCTTCTGTTTTTACTAACTCAGTGAAATGGGCAGTGCTACTGCATTTCCGTTCAAAACAGATGTATTTGAGATTGTTCTTGTGTCTAAGGTCTTGTTGACAGGAATTCAAATACCAGTCGTCCAAAAAATCACAATGAAATAAAATGCATGTTTCTTATTTAGGGAGAGAGAAGTCAAAGCTATGCATGCAACCGTTCTTTTGTGCGTGCTTTCTTACCTCCTCACAAAAGCTAACACAACTTGATTCATGTTTGCTTGTACTATATATATTTACAACAACTGATTTACCCGCAAAAGCTAGCGGAAATCTTCATGCATATTTGAACGTTGGATACTGCTCCGCTACCTTGCAGAGACGTTCAAAAATGTGAGTTAGTGATTTGGGGAATTTGTGGAGCAAGGTGCATGTATATGACCTAGGTACGGGATTACACACGAGTGATTTAACCAGTTCCGGGACTGTAAACGAGAGTTAATACCCTACTCATCCTTAGGCCATGTTCGGCTACACTCCACTCCTCCAGGACGGAGCGGGGCGCGCAGAGCGCCGAGTTAGCAGCTCGCCAAATTACAACTACATGCCACTCCGCTCCGGATCGGATTTGCGGAGCGGAGGTTTCAGTGTGAAATCTGGCGGACCTCAGGGTAGGGGGTCCCGAGCTATGGATCTCGGATCGGTGATAGGAACGAGACGATGTTTACCCAGGTTTGGACCCTCTTGATGGAGGTGAAATTCTACGTCCCGCTCTTATTTATATTGATGAAAATGTATCGAGTACAAACTTGATCTATCTCGAGATCGTAAGTTGTGTTCTAACTCTAGGGCTAGGTGAATGTAACTGTAATTCGGTCCCCTCTACGGGCTAAACCCATTGGCTTATATACACGCCAGGTAGGATATCTAGGGTTACATGATCGGTATACAGGGGATCGCATGGAGGCGGCAGAAGATGTCTTGGAGTATACGTCAAGTCTTCGGCAGAGGCAACCTTGATCACGCCTAGGCACGCAGCTTCTTGAGTCTAGCTCGACGAGAACGAGGGCCCACCGACCCATCCGAGGAATATGTGCCGGCTAGGTTAGTACCCCTATATCCATGACATCGTCTGGAGGGATCTTGAATATTCCTCTCCCATCTTTTGACATGCCTGATTTCTTGGCATGGCATCCCTCCAAGCATGGTATCTTCTCGGTGAAATCGGCTTACCTAGAGGTGTGGAAAAACTGTTATGAAAGTAAAGTAGAAAGAGGAAATAGTCCAAGTGCTACAGCTTCAAACCTGATATGGGAATTCATTTGGAAACTTCCATGTCCAGCTAAGATAAAGATCTTTCTCTAGAGAACTCTACATAGCACGCTTCCTTGCCGTGTAAACTTAGCAGGTCGGCATATGAAACTATCCACGAAGTGTCCTGCTTGCGAAGAAGCTGAAAGTGTTAAGCACATGCTCTTTTTATGCCCAAAAGCAAAGCAAGTATGGTATATGCTAGGTCTCCAGCAGGTGATTGAGCGGGGATGCGTTGTCGACCGAGCAGGAGAAGCTATTCTTGAATATTTGTTATATGTTCCTGCAAATGAGATAATGGTTCTAGGGCAAGGAAAAGGACCTTTGATCATTGCTATCGCATGCTGGTTCTTGTGATGGGAAAGGAGGAAGCTGGTTCATGGGGAACACACTCAACAACCAAACCAAATTGTTCTATCTATCCATGCCCTTGCTGAGAACTTCTCGGCGGCTGCTACTAGTTCTGCAAAAGAAAAGAGAAACCCATGGCAGAGACCGCCAACAGGATATGTCAAACTAAACATTGATGCCTCGTTTGATGCTGATTCACTTCAAGGAACTGTGGGTGCTGTTTTTGCGTGATTGTAAGGGGTTGTTCTTGGCAGCAAGTAACAATGTAGCTGGGGTCAGTACAGATGTGTTCATGGCAGAAACTCTAGCACTCCGGTTTGGTTTAAATCTGTCAACATCGGTTGGCTGTTCAAAGGTGCTTGTTAACTCCGACAATTCAGACGTAATTTTGGCTATGCATGATGGGGGAATACGCCAGGCTCCTCTGCTGCAATTTTGGATGATTGTTTCCACATGGCAAAGGATTTCACATGCGTGCGTTATGAGCATTGCCATAGGGAAGCTAATGATGTGGCTGATGAGCTAGCTAGAATATGTAAATTTTCTTCCCCTAGTTCCTGGTTTGATGAGACACCAGATGCCATCATACCCTTGCTTGTTGGAGGAAACAATAGATTCTCCCCTCACCTCGCCTTAGACTAGCCACAGTGGGAGTAATTTCAGCAGTAACATCGAGTCCAACTCAGCAAATTTGCTTATATAGCAATGAGTTAGTGAGGAGAGAGATAGTTGTAGTAACTTAGCTAGTTACTGTAATATCACATGTCCCAATGCAATATGAGTCTATAACCTAATAAATAAATTTTTGCATGTTGCCATGCTTAAGTTACTATCCACTATGAAGATAGTAACATAGTCTAGGAATATGTGTATGTTACTAGTGTATGTTACTCTTCATTGTGGGTAGTATTATATATGGTTGACCAGGCTGGAAAGCACAACTGTCGAGTCGGCCAGCTAGCCAAAAAAAGAGAAGCAATTAATACCCTAGGTGTACTGCCATGTAAATAATGCTATTTTTTTTGAGCGAGTATAATGCTAGCTTGATGGCGCCATTTGAAACGCCAGCTTTTACATCCATCCAGCCGTAGGGTGGTGGATTTTTTCTAGTTGAAGTGAATTCCCCCACACTGTAGTTATTGGGCCGGCCTGTTAGCGTGCTTTTAAAAGCTTTAAGTGAGTGCTGAGAGCAATTAGTTGACGAGCACTCCAGGGTAAAAGAGCTCAGAGCTAAACTCTCGGCGGTGTCACAGGATTTGGGCCGATGTAACAAAGACACTTTCAGGAGTGTCCGCAAGGAGATCAAACAGCTCAAGGGAGAGCTTGAGAAGCTCAGGTCGGACGCAAGCCGTACTGCGCCAACACATGTTGAGCTCAAAATCAACGAGAAGCTTGTAGAGCTATATCACAGGGAGGAAATTACGTGGAGGCAGAGATCAAGGGTGGAGTGGCTCACATCGGGTGATAGGAACACCAAACTTTTTCACTTAAGGGCAAGTATCCGTCGAAAGAAGAATATGATCAAGGATTTGCAAAACTCGCTGGGGGTAATTACAGATGATCCGGAGGAGTTGAAGGCGATGATAAATGACTTCTATAAGACTCTATATACATCGAAGGGGTGAGCAATATGGAGAGAGTTTTAAATTGCGTCCCAACTAAAGTGTCGGCAGATATGAATGACATGTTGTGTGCCCCCTACTCAAATGAGGAGGTTAAGGCAGCCTTGTTTCAAATGTTCCCAACAAAGGCGCCTGGTCCCGACGGTTTTCCGGCACACTTCTATCGAAGACACTGGGAGTTATGTGGTGCAGAGGTGTCAGATGCTGTTTTGAGGATTGTGAGAGGGGAAGAAACTCCAGAGAGCATAAACGACACCATCCTTGTTCTGATTCCCAAGGTAACAAATCCTTTCATCTTGTCACAATTTAGGCCTATTATCCTATGCAATGTCCTATACAAAATTGCATCCAAGGTCATTGCAAATAGGCTGAAGCAAATTTTACCAGATATCATATCTGAGGAGCAGTCGGCTTTCATCCCTCATAACAGATAATATTATAAGTGCTTATGAGTGTCTTCATTTCATGAAGCGCAGTAAAGCGAAGGCTAACAGTTATTGTGCTCTTAAGCTTGATATGATGAAAGCGTATGACAGGCTGGAGTGGGACTATTTGGAGGCCATAATGGGAAAGCTAGGGTTTGCCGTCCCCTGGATAAAAACTGTCATGAGCATGGTGCGGTCAGTTTCCTTTTTAGTACTGTTTAATGGAGAAAAGCTTGATCAGTTTGTACCAAGCAGAGGTATAATGCAGGGAGATCCGATATCCCCTTACCTTTTCTTAATTGCAGCGGAGGGCCTTTCGTGCCTCCTGAAAACCAGTTCTTCGTCATCAAACATTGTAGGGTTAAAGGTGGCACCTACGGCTCCCGCCGTGAACCACCTTATTTTCGCCGATGACAGCCTGCTGCTTTTTAAGTCAGGGAATGAGGGGGCAGTAGCGGTATCAAACCTACTGGACACATGCTGTTTGGCATCGGGACAGAGGATAAATCACGATAAGTCATCGATCTTTTTCAGCAGAGGCTGCCCGCAACAGGTTAGAGATGATATGAAGAATATTTTGAATGTGCAAAATGAGTCACTCAGTGACAGGTACCTGGGTATGCCAACGGAGGTCGGGCACTCGAAGAATGGGACTTTCAAGTACTTGCGGGATCGTGTTTGGGAAAAGGTGAAAGGTTGGATGGAAAAACTCTTATCCTCCGCAGGGAAAGAAGTACTAATCAAGGCGGTTGCTCAAGCAATTCCAGTATACTCTATGGCATGCTTCTGTCTCCCTCGGGGACTATGTGAAAGTGTTACTTCGCTAATCAGACAATTCTGGTGGGGGAGCAAACAAGGAAAGCGGAAGCCTAGCTGGGTGGCTTGGGACGTGATGACATTACCAAAGAACCTTGGAGGCCTTGGTTTTCGAGACATGGAGATCTTTAACTTGGCCCTCTTAGCTCGGCAGTCCTGGCGTATGTTGCAAAACCCCCTGTCGTTGAGCGCGAGGATCCTGAAAGCAGTCTATCATCCTGATACAGATATCTTCGGTGCAGCCTTGGGATCACACCCCTCGCAGATCTGGCGAGCCATTCTTGATTGTCGGGACATTATGGTTCAAGGTTTGGTACGTAGGATTGGAGATGGGGAATCAACCAATATCTAGGAGGACAACTGGTTGCCGAGATCACATGCGAGAAGGCCTATTGCTTGTTTGATCCCTGATCCACCGAGGAAGGTGGCTGAGCTGATCGACCATACCTCGTCTACCTGGAACGAGAACTTGGTGCGTTCGGTGTTTATACCAATAGACGCAGAGGCCATCTTACAAATTCCTCTTTGCACAAGGCAGATAGATGACTTTTGGGCTTGGTCCGAGGATCGAAAGGGTATCTTTTCAGTGCGTTCAGCGTACCGGATGATTCAACGGACAAAGCTAGGCTGAGAGGCATGGCTGTACAAGCAGGGGGGCTCCTCCGACTCCCAGGGTGCTGACCAAGGCTGGACTGATCTTTGGCGGATCAGGGTTCCCTCCAAGCTGAAATTTTTCTTGTGGAGGCTCGCTAGAAATTCTATTCCCACAGCTGCACTTCTCCACCATAGAAACATGTCATCTTCCAGGCCTTGTTGCCTTCGCGGGGCTGTTGATACTTGGCGACATGCCTTGGTGGACTGCTCGGTCTCGAGGAGCACTTGGGCACTCTCAACGAAAGCTGTTTTGGATAAACTGAGTACTTGCAGAGAGGAAAACCCAAAGAGGTGACTGTTCATAATGTATGAAGCTCTCAACCAGGAGGATTTCCTTGCTTTTGTGGTCACCCTATGGGCGTTGTGGAGTTCAAAAAGAAAGGCCATGTATGAGGATATTTTCCAAACACCCTTTGCTATCAACAGCTTTGTTGCATCATACATAGCAGAACTAAAATCATTACAGCAGCCTGGAGTGGTCGGAAGGGGGCCGCCCCAACGCCGCCCAAATCATTGGTTGGCACCTCCGGATGGGCTAGTAAAACTCAATGTAGACGCAGCGGTGGGACGATCGCTTGGAGCAGTGGCAGCTGTCTGCAGAGATCGAGATGGTGTTTTCATGGGAGCATCGGCGGTGGTTTTCCCCAACTTGTCAGATCCCGGCATTCTAGAGACACTTGCTATCAGGGAGGCACTGGCTTTATCCGATGATCTCTACGTCCGAGGGATCCATGTGGCATCGGATTGCAAGGTGGCCGTCGACGATATACATCAGCAATATAAAAGGAGCTACGGTGCAATTGTGCAGGAGATTATGCAATATAAATCGTCTTTTGAAACTTGTAATATTATTCATGAGTTTAGGAGCTTGTTTGGTTAGGCCAGCCCAATGAACTTGATTTCGTCCCTGTAAACATTGTGACGATCTAATAAAGCTTTGCAGTTTGTCTAAAAAAAGTTGATGAGCGCTCCTTCGGGAGCCTCTCAACAATCACATGGGTGGGTTGGCGCGTTATCAGCCGCCATCATTTGTCGCCCTCTGGGTGCTCCCTCCGGATTTATTTATTTTTCACGCGTTTTCGGCTTTTTAGATGTTTTTTGTTTTTTTTTTGAGTTTTTGGTTTTCTATCGGTCTTTCTTACCTTTTCGACAGCTTCCGTGAGAGACACGATCGTGCCTCTTGGAAACAGAAAAAAACACATGTTTTCTCTTCTTTTTTTGTGAGAGGCACGGTTTTGCTTCGCGAGAGGTCGTGTCTCTCGGGAATGAAAAAAACAAGTTTTCCTTTTTTTCTTTCGTGAGAGGCATGATTTTGCTTCCGCGAGAGGCACGATTTTGCTTCCACGACAGGCACGGCCGTGCCTCTCAAAAACGAAAAAAATGTTTTTTTTTCTTCTTTTTCCCCTTCTTCGAGAGGCATGAATTTGCTTCCGCGAGAGGCACGACCGTGCCTCTCGGAAACAACTTTCGGAAAGGAAAAAAGTGCTTTCGGTTTGGTTTTTTATTCCAGTTTTTTCGTGAAAAAAGTTCTTTAAAACCTATCAACATAAGATCTAGTTTTCAAGATCTCGATGCGAGGAATCCAACGATGAAAATAGTTCGAGATTTGAACGCACGGTTTAAGAGATAAAACGTTTTGGATAAACAGATCTACGAAAAAAGAAAAAACTCAAGGGTTGTGACAAGTGGCGCACATGCGGCATATGCCACTTGTCACAACCTAAGGAGGTGGGACTGATTTTATTTTTTTTGAAACTGGTGGGACTGATTTTTGGAAGTACTCCTCAATTACTTTTTTTTAGACAAAGTACTCCTCGATTACTGATTTCGACGAGTGCTACTTCTTGTCTCGCTGGACTGAATCCCCCCACGTTGTGCCTATTGGGCCGGCCTGTTAGTGCGCTTTTAAAAGAAAGTGGGAAAAAAAAGAAATCAGGATTCAACACACGGGAATCCAGGCTGCTGCGCGACTCTGCTAGCCACTAAGCCAACATCAACTTCTTGTAAACTACTGGGGTGTGTCCTACTTGAGGTTAAAAGAGTCAGTTTTACAATGGTTTGTTTTTGTAACAAAAAAAATCCTCTCTGATTTTCTTGGTTTTCTTTTCTCTTCCCCATTTTTTTTGGTCTTCTTTTTTCTTATGTTTGTTTTGTTTTCACTCTACATTTCCGTATACGTCAAAAAAAAAGTGATCAGCATTTTTTGTATACACGTTCAACATTATCGGAAAGCTTATTCTACATTTTAAATACTTGCGCAACATTTTAATACTTACAAAACATTTTTCAAATATATGTTCAATATTTTCATACTTACTCAACATTTTATAAATACATGTTTCACATTTTTCAAATACTCATTCAATATTTTTTAATACTTACTCAAGATTTGAAAATACTTATTCAAAATTTTTAAATATTTTTTAAATATCTAAAATACTCGTTCAACTTTTTTTATACTTATTTAGCATTTTTAAATATTTTTAATACTTACTCAACATTTTCAAGTACTTGTTCAACATTTTTAAAATAATTATTCAACATTTTTAAATACTTATTTAACATTTTTAAATACTTATTTAACATTTTTTAAATGCTTGTTCAGAATTTTTCAAATATGTTTTTAAAGATTTTTGTTGTACATATATATGTAGAATATTTTAAAGTGTAAAGAAAAGTACAACAATAAAGAAAAAAGCGAGAACAGAAAACAGAAAAAGAACAGGCCGTGGCCTCCCGCGTGGCTTGGCCGGCCCATCTGCGGCTCCCCTGATGCGAGGCTTCACCCTGTGCTCGTTTAAAGCGATAATTTGGGGTAATTGAAAATGTTAAACAAGTATTTGAAAAAAATATCAAATAAATATTTAAAAAATATTAAATGACTATTTAAAAATATTGAATGAGTATTTAAAAAAATGTTGAATAACTATTAGAATGTTGAACAAGTAATTAGAAAAATATTGAACAAGCGTTCAGACAATGTTGAACATGTATACAAAAGTTGTTGATCACTTATTAAAAAAAATTGACACATACGAAAATGTAGAGTGCGAAAACAAACATAAGGAAAAACAGAAAGTGGAAAAGAAAAACAAAACCAAACAAAAATAGAGAAGAAACAAAATGCAAGAAAAACGAAGAAAAAACAATGCAAGAAATAATTAAAAATGGAGAAGAAAAAATAACATAAACAAAAGAAGAAAGGAAATAAACCGGATTGAATAGCCTCAACTAGGACGCGCCCTACAACTTACCACGAGAGGATCCTAGGCGGAGTGGCTAGTAGCGCCAAATCGCAGCCTGGAGACTAGGGATGGAACCCCTGGTTCTCCCATTTCCTCTCCTATATTTTTAACCCACATGAGCGCGCCAGTGGGCTGGCCCAATACGGCGTAGGTGGAGGAAAACTCCAGCGCGAGTTCCCCTCTAGCCTCGCTTAAAGCGACAAATAATCGCCGCGGACACGAACCCCAACATTCTTGCTTATAACGAGTTCTATTGTTTCCCTGCCGGCCCACTTCTTCTTGCTAGCTCGCATTCTGTAGTGAGGAGCACTCGTTCGGGAGCCTTCCCAAGAGCCACTTGAGGTAAGCCGAGTGGCGCGCTCTCAGTCGTCGCCACGTGTCGCGCTTTAGATGCCACGGTGCCAGCTTAAATAAAATGGGCCTGAAGCGAGTTTGAGCAACTCTAGACCTGCTGGACTGACTCCTTATCATGGGCCTACCCGAGAGATCCCACCATCAGCCTCAATAAGATATTTACCTCTTTATTATATTTTTGAGATCTAGTATAGTCGAGGAAACAAATAAAAGCAAAGGTTTTGTCCCGCAAACCGAATGCAAATCAGAGGGCTTTGCAGGTATCCGGACCACTGTCGGGCATGCGTCTGACACCCCGGTCCACACCCAAAACCCCTCTTGCTTGAAAAACCCTCTTTGCACGAAGCGGTTACCACACACTCATGCCGGTCAGCGCCGCTGCAGAGCCGATGTGACTCCGCGACATTGATGTCGGTCAGAACGACGCGACTGGACGAGCAGGCGCCGCCCCTTCAATGCGGGCACGGTGACCGAGAAGCCTACTTCGGCTACTGCGCGGCATTGAAGTTGACTTCCCATCCCTTCGCCTGGCCATCGCGCCTATTTAAGCCGTGCTCCGGTCCCGTCCACATTGCATCTCTCATCCCCCCCCCTCCTATTTGCTCTCAGCCTCTCTGCTTCAGACCACTAATACATGCTACCTCTTGAGCACTGCGTTGGTTTTTTCTTGAAGAGGAAAGGATGATGCAGCAAAGTAGTGTAAGTATTTCCATCAGTTTTTGAGAACCAAGGTATCAATCCAGTAGGAGGCTACGCGCCAGTCCCTCGCACCTACACAAAACAAATAAATCCTCGCAACCAACGCGATAAGGGGTTGTCAATCCCTACACGGTCACTTATAAGAGTGAGATCTGATAGATATGATAAGATAATATTTGTGGTATTTTTATGATAAAAATGCAAAGTAAAATAAACGGCAATGAAAATAACTAAGTGTTGGAAAATTAATATGATCGAAGATAGACCCGGGGGCCATAGGTTTCACTAGTGGCTTCTCTCAAGAGCATAAGTATTTTACGGTGGGTGAACAAATTACTATTGAGCAATTGACAGAATTGAGCATAGTTATGAGAATATGTAGGTATGATCATGTATATAGGCATCACGTCCAAGACAAGTAGACCAACTCCTGCCTACATCTACTACTATTACTCCACACATTGACCGCTATCCAGCATGCATCTAGAGTATTAAGCTCATAAGAACAGAGTAACGCTTTAAGCAAGATGGCATGATGTAGAGGGATAAATTCATGCAATATGATATAAAAAACCCATCTTGTTATCCTCGATGGCAACAATACAATACGTGCCTTGCTGCCCCTACTGTCACTGGGAAAGGACACCGCAAGATTGAACCCAAAGCTAAGCACTTCTCCCATTGCAAGAAAGATCAATCTAGTAGGCCAAACCAAACTGATATTTTGAATAGATTTGCAAAGATAACCAATCATACATAAAAGAATTCAGAGAAGATTCAAATATTCTTCATAGATAAACTTGATCATAAACCCACAATTCATCGATCTCAACAAACACACCGCAAAAGAAGATTACATCGAATAGATCTCTACAAGAGAGGAGGAGAACATTGTATTGAGATCCAAAAAGAGAGAAGAAGCCATCTAGCTAATAACTATGGACCTGAAGGTCTGAGGTAAACTACTCACACTTCATCGAAGAGGCTATGGTGTTGATGTAGAAGCCCTCCGTGATGGATGCCCCCTTCGGCGGAGTTCCGGAACAGGCCCCAAGATGGGATCTCGTGGATATAGAAAGTTACGGCGGTGGAATTAGGGTTTTGGCTCCGTATCTGATCTTTTAGGGGTACGTAGGTATATATAGGAGGAAGAAGTACGTCGGTGGAGCAACAGGGGGCCCATGA
>NC_041390.1:106033773-106070380 GCF_002162155.2 Triticum dicoccoides
GGGGGGGGGGGGTAGGCGCGCCCCTACCTCGTGGCTTCCCTGTAGGTTGCTTGACGTAGGGTCCAAGTCTCCTGGATCTTTTTCGTTCCAAAATCACGTTCCCGAAGGTTTCATTCTGTTTGGACTCCGTTTGATATTCTTTTTCTGTGAAACTCTGAAATAGGCAAAAAATAGCAATTCTGGGCTGGGCCTCCGGTTAATAGGTTAGTCCAAAAAATAATATAAAAGTGAATAATAAAGCCCAATAATGTCCAAAACAGAATATAATATAGCATGGAGCAATCAAAAATTATAGATACGTTGGAGACGTATCAAGCATCCCCAAGCTTAATTCCTGCTCGTCCTCGAGTAGGTAAATGATAAAAACATATTTTTTGATGTGGAATGCTACTAGGCATAATTTCAATGTAATTCTTCTTAATTGTGGCATGAATATTCAGATCCGAAAGATTCAAGATAAAAGTTTAATATTGACATAGAAATAATAATACTTCAAGCATACTAACTAAGCAATTATGTCTTCTCAAAATAACATGGCCAAAGAAAGTTCATCCCTACAAAATCATATAGTTTAGTCATGCTCCATTTTCGTCACACAAGAATGCTCTCAACATGCACAACCCCGATGACAAGCCAAGCAATTGTTTCATACTTTAGTAATCTCAAACTTTATAAACCTTCACTCAATACATGAGCGTGAGCCATGGATATAGCAATATGGGTGGAATAGAGTATAATGATGGGGGTTATGTGGAGAAGACAAAAAAGGATAAAGTCTCACATCAACGAGGCTAATCAATGAGCTATGGAGATGCCCATCGATTGATGTTAATGAAAGGAGTAGGGATTGGCATGCAACAGATGCACTAGAGCTATAAATGTATGAAAGCTCAACAAAAGAAACTAGTGGGTGTGCATCCAACTTGCTTGCTCACGCAGACCTAGGGCACTTGAGGAGGCCCATTGTTGGAATATACAAGCCAAGTTCTATAATGAAAAATTCCCACTAGTATATGAAAGTGACAAAACAAGAGACTCTCTATCATGAAGATCATGGTGCTACTTTGAAGCACAAGTGTGGAAAAAAGGATAGTAGCATTGTCCCTTTTCATTTCTTCTTCTTTTTTTGGGCCTTCCTTTTTTGGCTTTTCTTCTTTTTTTATTGGGACAATGCTCTATTAAATGATGATCATCACACTTCTATTTATTTACAACTCAATGATTACAACTCGATACTAGAACAAGGTATGACTCTATCTGAATGCCTCCGGCGGTGTACCGGGATATGCAATGAACCAAAAGTGACATGTATGAAAGAATTATGAACGGTGGCTTTGCCACAAATACTATGTCAACTATATGATCATGCTAAACAATATGACAATGATGAACGTGTCATGATAAACGGGATGGTGGAAAGTTGCATGGCAATATATCTCGGAATGGCTATGGAAATGCCATAATAGGTAGGTATGTGGCTGTTTTGAGGAAGATATAAGGAGGTTTATGTGTGAAAGAGCGTATCATATCACGGGGTTTGGATGCACCGGCGAACTTTGCACCAACTGTCAATGTGAGAAAGGGCAATGCACGGTACCGAAGAGGCTAGCAATGATGGAAAGGTGAGAGTGCGTATAATCCATGGACTCAACATTAGTCATAAAGAACTCACATACTTATTGTAAAAATCTACAAGTCATCAAAAACCAAGCACTACGCGCATGCTCCTAGGGGGATAGATTGGTAGGAAAAGACCATCGCTCGTCGCCGACCGCCACTCATAAGGAGGACAATCAAAGAACACCTCGTGTTTCAAATTTGTTACATAACGTTTACCATACGTGCATGCTACGGGACTTGCAAACTTCAACACAAGTATTTCTCAAATTCACAACTACTCAACTAGCAGAACTTTAATATCACTACCTCCATATCTCAAAACAATCATCAAGCATCAAACTTCTCTTAGTATTCAAAACAATCATAAGAAAGTTTTTTACTAATCTTGAATACCTAGCATATTAGAATTATTTAAGCAAATTACAATGCTATTTAAGACTCTCAAAATAATTTAAGTGAAGCATGAGAGATCAATAGTTTCTATAAAACAAGTCCACCACCGTGCTCTAAAAGATATAAGTGAAGTACTAGAGCAAAACTATATAACTCAAAAGATATAAGTGAAGCACATAGAGTATTCTAATAATTTTCGAATCATGTGTGTCTCTCTCAAAAGGTGTGTATAGCAAAGATGATTGTGGTAAACTAAAAAGCAAAGACTCAAATCATACAAGATGCTCCAAGCAAAACACATATCATGTGGTGAATAAAAACATAGCTCCAAGTAAAGTTACCGGCTTTTTGGTGTCCTTAGATTAACTTGGGTGTGCCATGGGCATCCCCAAGCTTAGGCTCTTGCCACTCCTTGTTCCATAATCCATCAAATCCTTACCCAAAACTTGAAAACTTCACAACACAAAACTTAAAGTAGAAAATCTCGTGGGCTCCGTTAGCGAAAGAAAACAAAAGACCACTTCAAGGTACTGTAATGAACTAATTATTTATTTATATTGGTGTTAAACCTACTATAATCCAACTTCTTTATGGTTTATAAACTATTTTACTAGCCATAGATTCATCAAGATAAGCAAACAACACACGAAAAACAGAATCTGTCAAAAACAGAACAGTCTGTAGCCATCTGTAGATAACGCCAGATCTAGAACCCCAAAAATTCTAAAATAAATTTATGGACGTGAGGAATTTATATATTAATCATCTTCAAAAATAATTAACTAAATAGAACTTTCCAAATAAAAATGGCAGCAGTTCTCGTGAGCACTAATGTTTCTGGTTTTTTTTACAGCAAGATTAACAAGACTTTCCCCAAGTCTTCCCAACGGTTCTACTTGGCACAAACACTAATTAAACACAAATAACACAACCAAAACATAGGCTAGATAAATTATTTATTACTAAACAGGAGCAAAAAGCAAGGAATAAAAATAAAATTGGGTTGCCTCCCAACAAGCACTATCGTTTAACGCCCCTAGCTAGGCATAAAAGTAAGGATAGATCAAGGTATTGCCATCTTTAGTTGGTAATCCATAAGTGGCTCTCATAATAGATTCATAAGGTAATTTAATTTTCTTTCTAGGAAAGTGTTCCATGTCTTTCCTTAACGGAAATTGGAATCTAATATTTCCTTCCTTCATATCAATAATTGCACCAATCGTTCTAAGGAAAGGTCTACCAAGAATAATAGGACATGAAGGATTGCAATCTATGTCAAGAACAATAAAATCTACGGGCACATAGTTCCTATTTGCAACAATAAGAACATCATTAATTCTTCCCATAGGTTTCTTAATAGTGGAATCCGCAAGGTGCAAGTTTAAAGAGCAATCATCAAAATCACGGAAACCTAACAAATCACACAAAGTCTTTGGAATCGTGGAAACACTAGCACCCAAATCACACAAAGCATAGAATCCATGATCTTTAATTTTAATTTTAATAGTTGGTTCCCACTCATCATAAAGTTTTTCAGGGATAGAAACTTCCAACTCAAGTTTTTCTTCATAAGATTGCATCAAAGCATCAACGATATGTTTAGTGAAAGCTTTATTTTGACTATAAGCATGAGGAGAATTTAGCACGGATTGCAACAAGGAAATACAATCTATCAAAGAGAAATTATCATAATTAAATTCCTTTAAATCCAAAATAGTGGGTTCATCAATATTTAAAGTTTTGACTTCTTCAATCCCACTTTTAACAATTTTAGCATCAAGATCTAAAGACTCCGAATTTTGGGAATGCCTTCTAGGTAAAGGTGGATCATATTCAGTCCCATCATTATCAAGATTCATATTGCAAAACAAAGATTTAATAGGGGACACATCAATAACTTTTAGATCTTCATCTTTATTATCATGGAAACTAGAAGAACACGCTCTTATAAAGGAATCTTTCTTAGCACGCATCCTAGCGGTTCTTTCTTTGCACTCATCGATGGAAATTCTCATGGCTTTGAGAGACTCATTGATATCATGTTTAGGAGGAATAGATCTAAGTTTTAGAGAATCAACATCAAGAGAAATTCTATCAACGTTCCTAGCCAAATCATCAACTTTAAGCAATTTCTCTTCAAGCAAAGCATTGAAATTCTTTTGTGAATTCATAAATTCCTTAACACTAGTCTCAAATTCAGAGGGCATCTTATTAAAATTTCCATAAGAATTATTGTAGGAATTACCATAATTATTAGAGGAATTACTAGGATAAGGCCTAGGATTAAAGTTTCCTCTATATGCGTTGTTACCAAAATTATTCCTACCAACAAAATTCACATCCATAGATTCATTATTATTCTCAATCAAAGTAGACAAAGGCATATCATTAGGATCAGAAGAAACACTCTTAGTAGAAAATAATTTCATAAGTTCATCCAACATTTCACTCAAAACATTAATTTCTTCTATTGCATGCACTTTTTTATTAGTAGATCTTTTAGTGTGCCATTGAGAATAATTAACCATAATATTATCTAGGAGTTTAGTAGCTTCCCCTAAAGTGATTTTCATAAAAGTGCCTCCTGCGGCCGAATCTAAAAGATTTCTAGAAGCAAAATTCAATCCGGCATAAAATTTTTGTATAATCATCAACAAGTTCAAACCATGTGTTGGGAAATTATGTATCATTAATTTCATCCTCTCCCAAGCTTGTGCAACATGTTCATGATCAAGTTGCTTAAAATTCATAATATCTTTTCTAAGAGAGATGATCTTAGCGGGAGGAAAATACTTAGAGATAAAAGCATCTTTGCACTCATTCCAAGAATCAATACTATTTTTAGGCGAAGACGAAAACCAAGCTTTAGCATGAGCTCTAAGCGAAAAAGGGAATAGCTTCAATTTAAGAATATCATTGTCCACATATTTCTTCTTTTGCATATCACACAAATCAACGAAGCTATTTAGATGGGTAGCGACATCTTCACTAGGAAGGCCGGAAAACGGATTTTTCATAACAAGATTCAGCAAGGCAACATTAATTTCACAAGATTCAACATCGGTAAGAGGAGCAATCGGAGTGCTAATAAAATCATTGTTGTTGGTATTGGTAAAGTCACACAATTTAGTGTTATCTTGAGCCATCGTGACAAGCAAGCAATCCAACACACAAGCAAATGAGGAACGGGCAAAAGGAGGCAAATAAAGAAAGAGAGGGAGGATAGAGAGAGAGGGGGCGAATAAAATGGCAAGGGTGAAGTGGGGGAGAGGAAAACGAGAGGCAAATGGCAAATAATGTAATGCGCGAGATAAGGGTTTGTGATGGGTACTTGGTATGTTGACTTTTGTGTAGACCTCCCCGGCAACGGCGCCAGAAATCCTTCTTGCTACCTCTTGAGCACTGCGTTGGTTTTCCCTTGAAGAGGAAAGGGTGATGCAGTAAAGTAGCGTAAGTATTTCCCTCAGTTTTTGAGAACCAATGTATCAATCCAGTAGGAGGCTACACGCCAGTCCCTCGCACCTACACAAAACAAATAAATCCTCGCAACTAACGCGATAATGGGTTGTCAATCCCTACACGGTCACTTACAAGAGTGAGATCTGATAGATATGATAAGATAATATTTTTGGTATTTTTATGATAAAGATGCAAAGTAAAATAAACGTCAATGAAAATAACTAAGTGTTGGAAGATTAGTATGATGGAAGATAGACCCGGGGGCCATAGGTTTCACTAGTGGCTTCTCTCAAGAGCATAAGTATTTTACGGTGGGTGAACAAATTATTGTTGAGCAATTAATAGAATTGAGCATAGTTATGAGAATATCTAGGTATGATCATGTATATAGGCATCACATCCGAGACAAGTAGACCGACTCCTGCCTGCATCTACTACTATTACTCCACACATCGACCGATATCCAACATGCATCTAGAGTATTAAGTTCATAAGAACATAGTAATGCTTTAAGCAAGATGACATGATGTAGAGGGATAAATTTGAAGGAAATATGCCCTAGAGGCAATAATAAAGTTATTATTTATTTCCTTATATCATGATAAATGTTTATTATTCATGCTAGAATTGTATTAACCGGAAACATAATACATGTGTGAATACATAGACAAACAGAGTGTCACTAGTATGCCTCTACTTGACTAGCTCGTTGATCAAAGATGGTTATGTTTCCTAACCATTGACATGGGTTGTCATTTGATTAACAGGATCACATCATTAGGAGAATGATGTGATTGACTTGACCCATTCCGTTAGCTTAGCACTTGATCGTTTAGTTTGTTGCTATTGCTTTCTTCATGACTTATACATGTTCCTATCACTATGAGATTATGCAACTCCTGTTTACCAGAGGAACACTTTGTGTGCTACCAAATGTCACAACGTAACTGGGTGATTATAAAGGTGCTCTACAGGTGTCTCCAAAGGTACTTGTTGGGTTGGCGTATTTCGAGATTAGGATTTGTCACTCCGATTGTTGGAGAGGTATCTCTGGGCCCTCTCGGTAAGGCACACCACATAAGCCTTTCAAGCAGTGCAACTAATGAGTTAGTTGTGGGATGACGTATTACGGAACAAGTAAAGAGACTTGCCGGTAACGAGATTGAACTAGGTATTGAGATACCAACGGTCGAATCTCGGGCAAGTAACATACCAATGACAAAGGGAACAACGTATGTTGTTATGCGGTCTGACCGATAAAAGATCTTCGTAGAATATGTGGGAGCCAATGTGAACATCCAGGTTCCGCTATTGGTTATTGACCAGAGACATGTCTCGGTCATGTCTACATAGTTCTCGAACCCGTAGGGTCCGCACGCTTAACGTTTCGATGACAGTTATATTATGAGTTTATATGTTTTGATGTATCGAAGGTTGTTCGGAGTCCCGGATGTGATCACAGACATGACGAGGAGTCTCGAAATGTCCGAGACATGAAGATTGATATATTGGAAGCCTATGTTTGGATATCGGAAGTGTTCCGGGTGAAATCGGGATTTTACCGGAGTACCGGGAGGTTACCGGAACCCCCCGGGAGCTTAATGGGCCTACTGTTGGAAATATTCCCTAGAGGCAATAATAAATTGGTTATTATTATATTTCCTTGTTCATGATAATCGTTTATTATCCATGCTAGAATTGTATTAATAGGAAACTCAGATACATGTGTGGATACATAGACAACACCATGTCCCTAGTAAGCCTCTAGTTGACTGGCTCGTTGATCAATAGATGGTTAAGGTTTCCTGACCATGGACATTGGATGTTGTTGATAATGGGATCACATCATTAGGAGAATGATGTGATGGACAAGACCCAATCCTAAGCCTAGCACAAGATCGTGTAGTTCGTTTGCTAAAGCTTTTCTAGTGTCAAGTATCATTTCCTTAGACCATGAGATTGTGCAACTCCCGGATACCATAGGAATACTTTGGGTGTGCCAAACGTCACAACGTAACTAGGTGGCTGTAAAGGTGCACTATGGGTATCTCCGAAAGTGTGTGTTGGGTTGGCACGAATCGAGACTGGGATTTGTCACTCCGTGTGACGGAGAGGTATCTCTGGGCCCACTCGGTAGGACATCATCATAAAGTGCACAATGTGATCAAGGAGTTGATCACGGGATGATGTGTTACGGAACAAGTAAAGAGACTTGCCGGTAACGAGATTGAACAAGGTATCGGGATACCGACGATCGAATCTTGGGCAAGTACAATACCGCTAGACAAAGCGAATTGTATACGGGATTGATCGAATCCTCGACATCGTGGTTCATCCGATGAGATCATCGTGGAACATGTGGGAACCAACATGGGTATCCAGATCCCGCTGTTGGTTATTGACCGGAGAATGTCTCGATCATGTCTGCATGGTTCCCGAACCCGTGGGGTCTACACACTTAAGGTTCGATGACGCTAGGGTTATAGGGAATAGATATACGTGGTTACCGAATGTTGTTCGGAGTCTCGGATGAGATACCGGACGTCACGAGGAGTTCCGGAATGGTCCGGAGGTAAAGATTTATATATGGGAAGTCCTGTTTTGGTCACCAGAAAAGTTTCGGGTTTTATCGGTAACGTACCGGGACCACCGGGAGGGTCCCGGGGGTCCACCAAGTGGGGCCACAAGCCCCGGAGGGCTGCATGGGCCAAGTGTGGGAGGGGACCAGCCCCAGGTGGGCTGGTGCGCCCCCCCACCAAGGCCCAAGGCGCAAGGGAGAGTGGAAGGGGGCAAACCCTAGGCTCAGATGGGCCTAAGGCCCACCTAGTGGTGCGCCCCCTCTCTCCCCCCCTTGGCCGCCCCCCTAGATGGGATCTAGGCTGTCCGCCACCGCTAGGGGTGGAAATCTAGGTGGGGGCGTAGCCCCTCCCCTCCCCCTATATATACTTGAGGTTTTGGGCTGCCATACACACGAGTTCCTCTCCTTCTTGGCGCAGCCCTACCCCTCTCCCTCCTCGTCTCTTGCGGTGCTTGGCGAAGCCCTGCTGGAGTACCACACTCCTCCACCACCACCACGCCGTTGTGCTGCTGCTGGATGGAGTCTTCCTCAACCTCTCCCTCTCTCCTTGCTGGATCAAGGCATGGGAGACGTCACCGGGCTGTACGTGTGTTGAACGCGGAGGTGCCGTCCGTTCGGCACTAGGATCTCCGGTGATTTGGATCACGACGAGTACGACTCCTTCGACCCCGTTCTCTTGAACGCTTCCGCTTAGAGATCTACAAGGGTATGTAGATGCACTCTCCTTCCCCTCGTTGCTGGTTTCTCCATAGATAGATCTTGGTGACACGTAGGAAAATTTTGAATTTCTGCTACGTTCCCCAACAGTGGCATCATGAGCTAGGTCTATGCGTAGTTTCTATGCACGAGTAGAACACAAGTTGTTGTGGGCGTCGATTTTGTCAATTTGCTTGCCGTTACTAGTCTTATCTTGATTCGGCGGCATCGTGGGATGAAGCGGCCCGGACCGACCTTACACGTACTCTTACGTGAGACTGGTTCCACCGACTGACATGCACTAGTTGCATAAGGTGGCTAGTGGGTGTCTGTCTCTCCCACTTTAGTCGGATCGGATTCGATGAAAAGGGTCCTTATGAAGGGTAAATAGCAATTGGCATATCACATTGTGATTTTTGCGTAGGTAAGAAACGTTCTTGCTAGAAACCCATAGCAGCCACGTAAAACATGCAAACAACAATTAGAGGACGTCTAACTTGTTTTTTCAGGGTATGCTATGTGATGTGATATGGCCAAGAAGAATGTGATGAATGATATGTGATGTATGAGATTGATCATGTTCTTGTAATAGGAATCATGACTTGCATGTCGATGAGTATGACAACCGGCAGGAGCCATAGGAGTTGTCTTTATTTATTTATGACCTGCGTGTCAACTTAAACGTCATGTAATTACTTTACTTTATTGCTAAAGCGTTAGCCATAGTAGTAGAAGTAATAGATGACGAGACAACTTCAAGAAGACACGATGATGGAGATCATGATGATGGAGATCATGGTGTCATGCCGGTGACAAGATGATCATGGAGCCCCAAGATGGAGATCAAAGGAGCTATATGATATTGGCCATATCATGTCACTATTATTTGATTGCATGTGATGTTTATCATGTTTTTGCATCTTGTTTACTTAGAACGACGGTAGTAAATAAGATGATCCCTCATAATAATTTCAAGAAAGTGTTCCCCCTAACTATGCACCGTTGCAACAGTTCGTTGTTTCGAAGCACCACGTGATGATCGGGTGTGATAGATTCTAACGTTCACATATAACGGGTGTAAGACAGATTTACACACGCGAAAGACTTAGGTTGACTTGACGAGCCTAGCATGTACAGACATGGCCTCGGAACACAAGAGACCGAAAGGTCGAGCATGAGTCGTATGGAAGATACGATCAACATGAAGATGTTCACTGATGATGACTAGTCCATCTCACGTGATGATCGGACACGGCCTAGTTGACTCAGATCATGCAATCACTTAGATGACTAGAGGGATGTCTATCTGAGTGGGAGTTCATAAGATGAACTTAATTATCCTGAACATAGTCAAAAGGTCTTCGCAAATTATGTCGTGGCTCGCGCTTCAGTTCTACTGTTTAGATATGTTCCTAGAGAAAATTTAGTTGAAAGTTGATAGTAGCAATTATGCAGACTAGGTCCGTAAACTGAGGATTGTCCTCATTGCTTCATAGAAGGCTTATGTCCTTAATGCACCGCTCAGTGTGCTGAACCTCGAACGTCGTCTGTGGATGTTGCGAACATCTGACATACACATTTTGATAACTACGTGATAGTTCAGTTAAACAGTTTAGAATTGAGGCACCGAAGACGTTTTGAAACATCGCGAAACATATGAGATGTTTCGAGGGCTGAAATTGGGATTTCAGGCTCGTGCCCACGTCAAGAGGTATAAGACCTCCGACGATTTTCTTAGCCCACAAACTAAGGGAGAAAAGCTCAATTGTTGAACTTGTGCTCAGATTATCTGAGTACAACGATCATTTGAATCGAGTGGGAGTTGATCTTCCAGATGAGATAGTGATGTTTCTCCGAAGTCATTACCACCAAGCTGCTAGAGCTTCATGATGAACTATATCAGGGACATATATGATGATCCTTGAGATATTCGCGATGTTTGACACCACAAAAGTAGAAATCAAGAAGGAGCATCAATTGTTGATGGTTGGTGAAACCACTAGTTTCAAGAAGGGCAAGGGCAAAAAGGGATACTTCATGAAACGGCAATTCAGTTGCTGCTCTAGTGAAGAAACCCAAGGTAGAACCCAAACCCGAGACTAAGTGCTTCTGTAATAAGGGGAACAGCCACTGATACTTGGTAGATGAGAAGGCTGGCAAGGTCGATAGAAGTATATTGGATGTGCATTGTGTTAATGTGTACTTTACTAGTACTCCTAGTAGCACCATGGTATTAGATACCGGTTCGGTTGCTAAATGTTAGTAAACTCGAAATAAAAGGCTGCGGAGTAAACGGAGACTAGCTAAAGGTGAGCTGGCAATATGTGTTGGAAGTTTTTCCAAGCTTGATGTGATCAAGCATCACACGCTCCCTCTACCATCGAGATTGGTGTTTGCGTTGAGCATAGACATGATTGGATTATGTCTATCACAATACAGTTATTCATTTGAGAAGAATAATGGTTACTCTATTTATTTGAATAATACCTTCAATGGTCTTGCACCTAAAATGAATGGTTTGTTGAATCTCGATCGTAGTGATACACATGTTCATGCCAAAAGATATAAGATAGTAATGATAGTACCACCTACTTGTGGCACTGCCATGTAAGTCATATCGGTATAAAACGCATGAAGAAGCTCCATGTTGATGGATCTTTGGGCTCACTCGTTTTGAAGAGTTTGAGACATGCGAACCATGTCTATTGGTGTATATGCATGAAGAAACTCCATGCAAATGGACCGTTTGGACTCACATGTTTTTGAATCACTTGAGACATGCAAATCATACCACATGGGCAAGATGACTGAAAGCCTCGTTTTCAGTAAAATGGAACTAGAAAGCAACTTGCTGGAAGTAATACATTTTGATGTGTGCAGTCCAATGAGTGCTGAGGCGTGAAGTGGATATCGTTATGTTCTTACTTCATAGATGATTTGAGTAGATGTTGAGTATATTTACTTGATGAATCACGAGTCTAAATTATTGAAAGGTTCAAGTAATTTAAGGGTGAAGTTGAAAGATCATCGTGACAAGAGGATAAAATATCTATGATATGATCATAGAGGTGAATATCTGAATTACAAGTTTGGCACAGAATTAAGACATTGTGGAAATTGTTTCACAACTAATACAGCCTGGAACACCATAGTGTGATGGTGTGTCCGAACATCATAACTGCACCCTATTGGATATGATGCATGCCATGATGTCTCTTATCAAATTACCATGATAGTTTATGGGTTAGGCATTAGAGACAACCACATTCACTTTAAATAGGGCACCACGTAATTCCGATGAGATGACACCGTATGAACTATGGTTTAGAGAAACCTAAGCTGTCATTTCTTAAAAGTTTGGGGCTGCGACGCTTATGTGAAAAAGTTTCAGGCTGATAAGCTTGAACCCAAAGCGGATAAATGCATCTTCATAGGACACCCAAAACAGTTGGGTATACCTCCTGTCTCAGATCCGAAAGCAATAAGGGATTGTTTCTAGAATCGGGTCCTTTCTCGAGGAAAAGTTTCTCTCGAAAGAATTGAGTGGGAGGATGGTGGAGACTTGATGAGGTTATTGAACCGTCTCTTCAACTAGTGTGTGGCAGGGCACAGGAAGTTGTTCCTGTGGCACCTACACCAATTGAAGTGGAAGCTTATGATAGTGATCATGAAACTTTAGATCAAGTCACTAAACAAACCTCGTGGGATGACAAGGATGCGTACTACTTCAGAGTGGTACGTAATCCTATCTTGGAAGTCATGTTGCTAGATAACAATGAACCTACGAGCTATGGAGAAGCGATGGTGGGCCCGGATTCCAATAAATGGCTCGAGGCCATAAAATCCGAGAGAGGATCCATGTATGAAAACAAAGTGTAGACTTTGGGAGAACGACTCGATGGTCGTAAGGCTGTTGAGTACAGATGGATTTTTAAAAGGAAGACGGACAATGATGGTAAATGTCACCATTAAGAAAGCTCGACTTGTCGTTAAGATGTTTTCCGACAAGTTCAAGGAGTTGACTATGATGGGACATTCTCACTCGTAGCGATGCTAAGAGTCTGTTGGAATTATATTAGCATTATTTATGAAATCTTGCAGATAGGATGTCAAACATTGTTTCCTCGACGATTTTCTTGAGGAAAGGTTGTATGTGATACAACCGGAAGGTTTTGTCAATCCTGAAAGATGCTAATAAGTATGCAAAGCTCCAGCAATCCTTCTAAGGACTGGAGTAAGCATCTAGGAGTTGGAATGTATGCTTTGATGAGATGATCAAAGATTTTGGGTGTATACAAAGTTTATGAGAAACTTGTATTTCCAAAGAAGTGAGTGGGAGCACTATAGAATTTCTGATGAATATATGTTGTTGACATATTGTTGATCAGAAATAAAGTAGGATTTCTGGAAAGCATATAGGGTTATTTGAAAGTGTTTTTCAATGGAAAGCCTGGATTAAGCTACTTGAACATTGAGCATCAAGATCTACAAGGATAGATCAAAACGCTTAATGGTACTTTCAAATGAGCACATACCTTGACATGATCTTGAAGGTGTTCAAGATGGATCAGTCAAAGAAGGAGTTCTTGCCTGAGTTGTAAGGTATGAAGTTAAGACTTAAAGCTCGACCGCGGCAGAAGAAAGAGGAAGGACGAAGGTCGTCCCCTATGCTTTTGTCATAGGCTCTATACGGTATGCCATGCTGAGTACCGCACCTGATGTGTGCCTTGCCACATATCTGGCAAGAGGGTACAAAGGTAATCTAGGAGTAGATCACCAGATAGTGGTCTAAATTATCCTTAGAGGAATAAGGATATGTTTCTCGGTTATGGAGGTGATAAAGAGTTCGACGTAAAGAGTTACGTCGATGCAAGCTTAACACCTATCCGGATAGCTCTGAGTAGAGATACCGGATACGTTAATGGAGCAACAATTTAGAATAGCTCCAAGTAGAACAGTTATTTGAAATGGCTCCAAATGTAGCGTAGTAGTTGCATCTACAAGATGACATAGAAATTTGCGAAGTACATACGGATCTGAATGTTGCAGACCCGTTGACTGAAACCTCTCTCACAAGCATAACATGATCAAACCCAGAACTCTTTGGGTGTTAGTCACATGGGGATGTGACCTTGAGTGTTAATCACATATCGATGTGAACTGGATTATTGACTCTAAAGCAAGTGGGAGACTGTTGGAAATATGCCCTAGAGGCAATAATAAATTGGTTATTATTATATTTCCTTGTTCATGATAATCGTTTATTATCCATGCTAGAATTGTATTAATAGGAAAATCAGATACATGTGTGGATACATAGACAACACCATGTCCCTAGTAAGCCTCTAGTTGACTGGCTCGTTGATCAATAGATGGTTAAGGTTTCCTGACCATGGACATTGGATGTCGTTGATAACGGGGTCACATCATTAGGAGAATGATGTGATGGACAAGACCCAATCCTAAGCCTAGCACAAGATCGTGTAGTTCATTTGCTAAAGCTTTTCTAATGTCAAGTATCATTTCCTTAGACCATGAGATTGTGCAACTCCCAGATACCATAGGAATACTTTGAGTGTGCCAAACGTCACAACATAACTGGGTGGCTATAAAGGTGCACTACGGGTATCTCCGAAAGTGTCTGTTGGGTTGGCATGAATCGAGACTGGGATTTGTCACTCCATGTGACGGAGAGGTATCTCTGGGCCCACTCAGTAGGATATCATCATAAAGTGCACAATGTGATCAAGGAGTTGATCACGGGATGATGTGTTATGGAACGAGTAAAGAGACTTGCCGGTAACGAGATTGAACAAGGTATCGGGATACCGACGATCGAATCTCGGGCAAGTACAATACCGCTAGACAAAGGGAATTGTATACGGGATTGATCGAATCCTCGACATCGTGGTTCATCCGATGAGATCATCGTGGAACATGTGGGAACCAACATGGGTATCCAGATCCCGCTGTTGGTTATTGACCGCAGAACGTCTCGGTCATGTCTGCATGGTTCCCGAACCCGTAGGGTCTACACACTTAAGGTTCGATGACGCTAGGGTTATAGGGAATAGATATACGTGGTTACTGAATGTTGTTCGGAGTCCCGGATGAGATCTCGGACGTCACGAGGAGTTCCGGAATGGTCCGGAGGTAAAGATTTATATATGGGAAGTCATGTTTTGGTCACCGGAAAAGTTTTGGGTTTTATCGGTAACGTACCGGGACCACCGGGAGGGTCCCGGGGGTCCACCAAGTGGGGCCACAAGCCCCGGAGGGCTGCATGGGCCAAGTGTGGGAGGGGACCAGCCCCAGGTGGGCTGGTGCGCCCCCCCACCAAGGCGCAAGGCGCAAGGGAGAGTGGAAGGGGGCAAACCCTAGGCTCAGATGGGCCTAAGGCCCACCTAGTGGTGCGCCCCCTCTCTCCCCCCTTGGCCGCCCCCCTAGATGGGATCTAGGCTGGCCGCCACCCCTAGGGGTGGAAACCTAGGTGGGGGCGCAGCCCCTCCCCTCCCCCTATATATACTTGAGGTTTTGGGCTGCCATACACACGAGTTCCTCTCCTTCTTGGCGCAGCCCTACCCCTCTCCCTCCTCGTCTCTTGCGGTGCTTGGTGAAGCCCTGCTAGAGTACCACGCTCCTCCACCACCACCACGCCGTTGTGCTGCTGCTGGATGGAGTCTTCCTCAACCTCTCCCTCTCTCCTTGCTGGATCAATGCATGGGAGACGTCACCGGGCTGTACGTATGTTGAACGCGGAGGTGCCGTCCGTTCGGCACTAGGATCTCCGGTGATTTGGATCACGACGAGTACGCCTCCTTCAACCATGTTCTCTTGAACGCTTCCGCTTAGCGATCTACAAGGGTATGTAGATGCACTCTCCTTCCCCTCGTTGTTGGTTTCTCCATAGATAGATCTTGGTGACACGTAGGAAAATTTTGAATTTCTGCTACGTTCCCCAACACCTACATGGGCCTTAGTGGAAATACAGGGAAGCAAGGGGAGTGTGGGGTGCGCCCCCCAAGGCCCAAACCGAATTGGTTTAGGGCAAGGGGGGCCGGCCCCCTCTTTCCTTCTTCCCCTCTCTCTTTCCTTCTCCCGAATCCTATTCCAACTAGGAAAGGGGGGAAGTCCTATTCCCGGTGGGGGTAGGACTCCTCCTGGCGCGCCCTCTCCCTGGCCGGCCGCACCCCCCTTGATCCTTTATATACGGGGGCAGGGGGCACCCCATAGACACAACAATTGATCGTTTGATCTTTTAGCCGTGTGCGGTGCCCCCTCCACCATAGTCCACCTCGACAATACTGTAGCGGTGCTTAGGCGAAGCCCTACGTCGGTAGAACATCATCATCGTCACCACACCGTTGTGCTAACGAAACTCTCCCTCAACACTTGGCTGGATCGGAGTTTGAGGGACGTCATCGGGCTGAACGTGTGCTGAACTAGGAGGTGCCGTACGTCGGTACTTGATCGGTCGGATCGTGAGGACGTACGACTACATCAACTGCGTTGTGCTAACGCTTCCGCTTTCGGTCTACGAGGGTACGTGGACAACACTCTCCCCTCTCGTTGCTATGCACCACCATGATCTTGCGTGTGCGTAGGAATTTTTTTGAAATTACTACGTTCCCCACAGTGGCATCTGAGCCAGGTTTTATGCGTAGATGTCATATGCACGAGTAGAACACAAGTGAGTTGTGGGCGATATAAGTCATACTGCTTACCAGCATGTCATACTTTGGTTCGGCGGTATTGTTGGTGTAAGTGCATCTAGTGCCCCTTAGTGATTTTGGTGTATTGAAGACTTATAGGTTAAGGGACTAATGCGTGTGTGAGTGTACACAGGTCTATAAGTCTATGAGGAGTTTGATATTTACAGGAAAAGTCGACCCCTAAAAATGAATATCTTCGACTGAAGATTTTGGTATTTCTGAAGACTTTGAAAGTGAAGAAATTGGTGTGTCCGTGAAGACTCGATATTCATGCGAGGAATATGAAGCTTGAAGACTTTCATTTTCATAGTTTTGTTTTTCTCTTTCTTGAGTCATAGGAAACACGGTACTGTTAATGGGGGTCAAGGAAATACTAAGGAAAAATTTCCATGTGATGCTCAACTCAAAATCCTACACCTGCCAATCCCTTCGAGTGAAGCCATTGAAAATCTCATACAGTTCAGTCAATTTCTTCAGCGACAGAGACGAAGTTCTTCTGGTCTCTGAGGAATTTGTCCTGACTGAGGAGTTAGGAATTCGCCAGTGCGGATTGCCTACACAGTGAGGAACATCATAGCCCTGAGGATTTTGCTACTCAAAATTCTGACCGTTGTTGTGCTATGCGTCAGCTGTTCCAAAATATCTATCGACCTAACGGTCATATCATTGAAGAGCATTTATGTCTTGTCATGTTGGGCTGCTCCCTAGGCTATAAATAGCCGCCCCCTACAACCACTAGCTGAGAGGCTGCTCCGAGAGAAACCGACAATTGTCATTTGAGAGCAACCCATCCTCCGAGGACTTTGAGCGAAAATCATCAAGTGAGGAAAAACCAAAAACCCAAAACCCAAACACCTACAAACCCCAAGTGATTGAGCATCACTGAAGAGATTGATCCTGAGTGGATCCGACGCTTGTTACCTTTGAAGACTGTGCTTCTTACAGACGGTTAGGCGTCATGGTCTAGAGCATCCAAGAGGAATTGTGGATCGCCGGGTGACCAAGTTTGTGAAGGTTTGGAAGTCGCCTGAAGACTTACCACGAGTGATTGGACGAGGTCTGTGTGACCTTAGTTCAGGGAGAATACGGTGAGGACTGGGTGTCTTGGACTAAGTGTCCTTGACTGGATGTCCGGGACTGTGTGTCCTCGAGTTTAAATACTCAGCCGCTCCAACCAGACGTACAACTGAGACAACAGTTGGAACTGGTCTACCAAATCATTGTCTTCACCGAGCTTACTGGTTATATTTCCTCAACTCTTTCATTTCCTCATAACTGTGTTGTATGTTTGTTCATATCTATGTTTGAAGACTTTGACTGAAGACTTTCTCAGTTTCCTCAGATTCAATTTCTTCAGTCTGTTTGTCTTCATCATGTGTTATCCTGTGATTACGCTTCCTGTACTCTGTGCCTGTCTTCATTTCATTATGATGACTATGCTTGTATTCTGTTATGTTTACCTTTGAGTACTTATTCCGCTGCTAGTAGTTCTTCGCTAAGGAATTTCCTCACCGGCAAATTCCTCAGTGAAGAATTTCATAAAAATCGCCTATTCACCCCCCTCTAGTCGATATAACACACTTTCAATTGGTATCAGAGCAAGGTACTCCCTTGTTCTGTGTGATTTTGGTTTAACTGCCTGGAGTTTTAGTTATGTCGACCGCAGGTATGACGAACGTGACATGCCCCATCTTTGACGGTCATGAGTATCCCAAGTGGAAGGCCATGATGAAGAAACGCCTCATGGCGATGAACAGCGAGTTGTGGACCGTCACTGAGATTGGCCTGACTGATCTGTGCAAGATGGCGGATGCTGATGACATTCGCAAGTATACTCTTCTCAACCTCACGGCAAAGGATGTCATCTGCTCCAGCCTGTCACAAAATCAGTTCAGAAATATCATGCATCTCGATCATGCGAAGCTCATCTGGGACCGTCTCTCTGAGGTCTATGAAGGTCATCAAACTTGTCATGATCCTTGGTTTGAGGACTTCAAGGAATCTCTCAAAACGATGACATTCGAACAAGAATCATCATCTTCTGCATCATGCCTTATGGCAAAAGATGCTGAGGTAACTGAATACTACCTATCCGAGTCCAGTGATGATGAATCTGGTGATGAATTTGGACCCAGCTATGTCAAACTTGCTTCCCTTGCTACTAAACAACAAACAGCTTTGGAAAAAGCTCACTATATGCTAAACAAGAGCGATGATATGTTGGGTGAGGAAATGGATCAGTCAAAAGCTTTGGCTGAAAGTCTTCAGAGACTTCATACTAAGTATGACACCCTTCAAGATCAACATAACACTCTCTTATCGGATCATGAGAAGCTTTCTTATGAATTTCTTCAAAGAAAGCAAGACCTTGAGAAGCTAAGAGTGAGTTATGAAGATCTTCAGAAGGAGCACGATTCATTACTTGCTCAACAAATCAGCGCGTCTCAGGAAGAATTTGTTCCTCCATGCTTGAAGTGCATTGAAAGTGAATCTGCTAATTCTTCACCTGAATGTTCAAATGCTGCTAATGTTTCAAATTCTTCACATGCCTCTGCTATCACTAAT
This sequence comes from Triticum dicoccoides, assembly GCF_002162155.2. Classification (NCBI taxonomy): domain Eukaryota; kingdom Viridiplantae; phylum Streptophyta; class Magnoliopsida; order Poales; family Poaceae; genus Triticum; species Triticum dicoccoides. The sequence continues at coordinate 106,052,797 of NC_041390.1, forward strand.
TCCTCATCTGAGGACATTGCTAGTATCACTGACGATGCAGGGCTGAAGGAATTGTACACGACAGGCATGTACAAAAGCCTCAAAGGGCATCAGGATCTTTGTGATGTGCTTAAAAAGCAAATCCTCAACAGGAACCCTAGGAAAGAGGGTATCGCCTTTGAGAGAAACTCAATGCTGATGGTACATATTGGAAGCCTGAGCAGTACCCCAAAACTACATGGGTTGCTGCAAAGGGACCTCCAGTTGATCCATCTAACTTATCTGGATTTGCATGTGAATCTCCTCATTCTGATGATGAGTCAATTGACTCCAACTATAAGCTATTCAAAAATCAGAATGGTGAAGTATTTGCTAGATATGTTGGCACTAACTGCAGGAACGGCTCCCCTGTGAAGAAAATCTGGGTCCCAAAAGATGCCTTGAAAATCTTTAGGTGAATGTCATCATGACGCCACCTGTGAAGAATAGGAACCCCAGATCAAATTCTTCATATGGACCAAATTCTCATATGGATCAAAGTCCTCATATGAACATCATCGTGCTAACCCGTCTGTTTCGCAGGGAAGATCTAAGGTGTAACGCCCCGAGACCGATGTGCCAGGTGTCCTCCAGTTATTCGCTGTTGTTGCCTTGTCTTTTGCTTGCGTGTTGCATCTTGCCATGTCATCATCCGCTTTGCATCATCATGTTTTCAAAACTTGCATCCGTCCCGGTCTCCTCGTTCCGTCCATTGTCCGTTCTGAGTCCAGACACACTTGCACGCGCCCGCGGCATGTCCGAAATATTATTTTATAAGTGGCCAGAAAATGTTCTTGGAATGGGATGAGAGTTGACGTGTGGTCTTATTATAGTGTAGATAGACCGCCTGTTAAGTTTCATCGCATTCAGAGTTCGTTTGACGCCCCAACGATTAACTATAGTGGCAATATAGCCGGTCTAACGTCGGACGTTTTTGGTCTCCGAAAACAGATGCCGGGCCTCTCTCTCTTCTCCCTCTCGCAGTCTCGCCATAACCCACCTAGTCCATCCTCCTTCCCCTCTTCGCTTCCGGAGTTGTCCGATGCGACCGCACGGTCCGAAACCCTCTGTGCACAGTGCATCGAACCCCTCACGTGCGCGTCCGAAATTGTCTCGGACCCGACCCGGACTGTCGCCACCGTTGTGTCTGGATCATCCCCAAACATCTACAAAATGTCACCGTTTTATTATTTGGACTCCCTAGCCTATTCTTTCTGAACCGTCCGATTTCGATCGGATGATCCAAACTCCCTCTTTTCCTTATATTTATAGTCCAACCTCACCTAATCTAGCCTAACCCTAAAACATAGGAGGTTTGTCCCTCCCTGCCGCCGCCGCTCAAAGAATCTTCCTCGGGATCCCCTCACTCCTTCCCGAGCCAACCCAGCTCCGCCACCTACCTCCATCGATCCCCTCGCAGCCAGCCCCTTCCCTCGATCCACCCGGCCAACCGGAGGAGCTCCTCTTCTCCCGCTCCTCCCGAGACCAGCAGATGAGCCCCCGACGCCATCTCATCCTGCCGCCGCCGGTGACCAGCAGGCTGTCCTCGCCACCCCTGCTCCCTTCCTTTCTCTTTTCTTCGGTGAAGCTCTCAGCTCTCCCTCTCCCTCTCTGTGAACCAGGAACGCAACACCGAATCCTCCCCATGGCGCCGTCGCACAGGTCTAGGCGCCCCCCACCTCTGCGTCGCCGGAGTCGCCAAGTTCCTGCGTCAGCCCCTCCATGAACGCCGTGGAGTTTTCCTCCGCTCCGGAGCTCCTTCCTCGATGCCGAGGTCGCCAAGCCCTGCCACCAGGGACCTCCTCTGCGCCGCATTGAACCGTGCCCGTCCGCCTCGGAGCCGGCCTCCACCGCCTCCTCCGCATCTGCATCGCCTCGCCGGAGCTCCGTACGCGTTGCTGCCGTCGTCTCCATGCTGCAGTCCCAAGCGCTGCTCCGCACCGTGCTGCCTCCTTCTGTCAGGAGCAGACAAAGGAAGCCGCCCCTGCCGCGTTGACCGCCAAGTCCAATCGCCGCCCAGATCCGTCGAGTCCCGGCCATCTCCGCTATTCTCGGTCCTCCCCGCCACCCAAGACCCTCGCCGGAGTCGCGCCCAAGTCCCCTGCCTCGCCATCCCCTGCTGCGGCCTCTGCTTCCTCTACAACGAGCAGGTCGCTTATCCCGTGCCCGCTCGCGTTGACCAAGCCAGCGCCAGGCTCAGCCTGCATCTTCGCCCAAGGCCCAGCGCCTCTACATCCCCCAGCCGGCCTGTTGGCCCGATGTGAGCAGCCGCCCAGCCCCTCCTCTCTGTTGGCCCATCATGCACCAGATTCGTCCTGTATAGTTTTTTCCCCAGATCTGCGAATTTAGCTATTATCCCAGGTTTTGCAGTTTTACAGAAAACCCCCCTAGTTTCATGCATTTAATAACTCCACAACCGTGCATTGGATCTAAATAAATTATATATGAAAGTTGCTTAGAATTTTGTCTAGTTTAATAATTTGCAACTTTCATCTATGTTTAAAATGGTTAAAATGATGTTTGGTTAAATTTGCTCCTATGCCATGTTAAAATGCTTTAATTCATAACTTAATAACCGTAGCTCGGATTTAAATAATCTTTATATGTAAATGGGGTAGAAAAATGCCTAGTTTAACATGGTAGCTTCACCTTGCATGTTTAACCACTCTAAAATTGTGTTTAGGGCAGAACAGGACCAAACCTAATATATGCACATGAGGAGTTTCCGGAATTGTGGTTTCGTTGTTCCGGCCTCATTTAAACTTGCCTAGATAGGTAGTTTTACTCATGCTTCACCTCTTGCCATGCTAACAACATTTAATATTGTTGGGTACATAAACGAGAGAGAACTAATTAAGTCATGTGGTGTTTTCTCCAATATGCGACTCCGTTGCATAATGAGCTCCACTTAATTTGTAGGATTGTTTGTGCACTTTGCCATGCCATGCTTCTTTAAACCGGACATGCATCATACTTGATTGCGCATCATGCCATGTTTATGTGTTGGTTGTTTACTATGTTGTGTGCTTCTTTCCGGTGTTTGCTTTTTCGGGTTGGTTCCGGTAACGTCGCGTTTGTGAGGACCCGTTCGTCTATGTCTGTTTGTCTTCTTCATGGACTCGTTCTTCTTCCTTGCGGGATTTCAGGCAAGATGATCATACCCTCGATATCACTTCTATCTTTGCTTGCTAGTTGCTCGCTCTTTTGCTATGCCTATGCTGCGATACCTACCACTTGCTTATCATGCCTCCCATATTGTTGAACCAAGCCTCTAACCCACCTTGTCCTAGCAAACTGTTGATTGGCTATGTTACCGCTTTGCTCAGCCCCTCTTATAGCGTTGTTAGTTGCAGGTGAAGATTGAAGTTTGTTCCTTGTTGGAACATGGAGATGTTGTTTCTTGTTGGAACATGTTTACTTGTTGGGATATCACATTATATCTTATTTAATTAATGCATCTATATACTTGGTAAAGGGTGGAAGGCTCGGCCTTATGCCTGGTGTTTTGTTCCACTCTTGCCACCCTAGTTTCCGTCATATCGGTGTTATGTTCCTGGATTTTGCGTCCCTTACGCGGTTGGGCTATAATGGGAACCCCTTGACAGTTCGCCTTGAGTAAAACTCTTCCAGCAATGCCCAACATTGGTTTTACCATTCGCCACCCAGCCTTTTTCTTTTCCCTTGGGGGTCGCGCGCCCAAGGGTCATCATTATTTTAAACCCCCGGGCCAGTGCTCCTCTGAGTGTTGGTCCAACTTGTCAGCCGTCAGTGGCCACCAGGGGCAACTCTGGGCTGGCCTACCGGAAGTTTGGACAATCCGGTGTGCTCTGAGAAAGAGATATGTGCAGCTCCTATCGGGATTTGTCGGCACATTCGGGCGGTGTTGCTGATTTAGTTTTAACTTGTCGAAGTGTCTTGTTGTACCGGGATACCGAGTCTGATCGGAACGTCTCGGGAGGAGGTCTATTCCTTCATTGACCGTGAGAGCTTGTCATGGGCTAAGTTGGGACACCCCTGCAGGGATTTGAACTTTTGAAAGCCGTGCCCGTGGTTATGGGCAGATGGGAATTTGTTAATGTCCGGTTGTAGAAAACCTGAACTTGACCTTAATTAAAATGAATCAACAGCGTGTGTTACCGTGATGGTCTCTTTCCGGCGGAGTCCGGGAAGTGAACACGGTGTTGGAGTTATGCTTGACGTAGGTTGTTTAGGATCACTTCTTGATCATACTTTCTCGAACGTGCTTTGCCTTCTCTTCTTGCTCTCATTTGCGTATGCTAGCCACCATATATGCTAGTCGCTTGCTGCAGCTCCACCTCATACCTTTACCTTACCCATAAGCTTAAATAGTTTTGATCGCGAGGGTGTGAGATTGCTGAGTCCCCGTGGCTCACAGATACTTCCAAAACCAGCTTGCAGGTGCCGATGAGACCGTGCAGATGACGCAACCAAGCTCAGAAGGATCTCGATGAAGATCTTGTCCTTTGTGTTGCTTCGTTCTAGTTGATCAGTAGTGGAGCCCAGTTGGGGTCGATCGGGGACCGTGTCGCATCTAGGGTTCTTCTTTTATTTTGGTTCCGTAGTCGGACCTTGATTGTATTTGGATGTTGTAATGCTTTATTCATGTAATTGTGTGAAGTGGCGATTGTAAGCCAACTATGTATCTCTGCCCCTTATGTATTACATGGGTTGTGTGAAGATTACCTCACTTGCGACATTGCTTTCAATGCGGTTATGCCTCTAAGTCGTGCTTCGACACGTGGAAGATATAGCCGCATCGAGGGTGTTACATAAGGATTATGGATATGTGCATTATTCTTCAAATCATTATGTCCATAAGTCCTTGAAGAATTTCTCTACTTACTCTTATGCTTACTCTAACCCCTCTTATGTGAAATGAAATGGACTGGCTTCTATGCCATCCTTCTCGTATGGAGCTCGCAGAATGATGAACTCTTTGCCACCCCTTTAGATTTGGGTGGTGAAGAAAAAGAACTAATCTCTTCTGTAGGGTCAGGTCTCCAGACGCACGTAATCGTCTGAAGAATTTGCTGGAGACCTGAGCATGCCTGAAAGGACGCAGGCTAATCATGAAGAAATGAACTTTCATTTCTCATGTCCTCATATTGCTTTATCAGTTCTTTTACTTGATGAAATTGATCTGATGAATTGATGTCATATTCTTCACTGATGAAGTATATGAGTTTGTAAGCTGCACTAATTCATCTGCAGGATGATCAACCCAAAGCCACTGAGTGGGTCCTCGATAGTGGATGTACAAACCACATGACTGGTGACAAGAATCTATTGATGGATGCTCCATTATCACCGTCGCATCTGAAGCATATCATCTTTGCTGACAAAGGCAAAAGTCAGGTATTGGGTCTAGGTAAGGTTGCGATTACAAAGGATCGACACATGGACAAAGTCATGCTTGTTGAGTCCTTAGGATACAACCTTATGTCTGTCTCAATGCTTTGTGATCTTGATATGGTTGTTGTCTTTGGCAAGTACCGTTGTGCTGTGGTTATGGAAGCTGACAATTCCAAAGTCTTCGAAGGCTTTAGGAGAGGAGACCTGTATATTGTTGATTTCTCTACAGGACCACAACCAGCCGTGTGCTTACTTGCAAAAGCTTCAGAAGGCTGGCTCTGGCATCGACGACTTGGTCATGCAGGCATGAGGAATTTGCACACGCTTGCGAAGAAGAAGCATGTCATTGGCATTGAGAATGTAAAATTCCTCAAGGATCACCTATGCGGAGCCTGTGAAGCTGGGAAGATGACCAAGGCCAAGCATCCAGCGAAGACTATCATGACCACCACTCGCCCATTTGAATTGCTTCACATGGGTCTCTTTGGTCCTAATCATTATTCTGCTATCTCAAATGAAGCATCTCAATATGGCTTTGTTATTGTTGATGGTTATTCTCGTTACACATGGGTACACCTTGTTACTTACAAACATGAAGTGCAGGAAGTCTTCAAATGATTTTCCTCGAGGGCTTCAACCAACTTTGGTGTGAAGATCAAGCACATCAGAAGTGACAATGGCACTGAGTTCAAGAATTCTGGTCTCGATGACTATCTTGATGAACTTGGTATTACTCATGAGTTATCTGCTCCTTACACTCCTCAGCAGAACGGCATCGTGGAGCGCAAGAACATGACTCTTGCTGAGATGGCTCGCACTATGCTTGATGAATACAAAACACTTCGTTGTTTCTGGACCGAGGCAATTGATACTGCGTGCCACATCATCAACAGAGTATATCTTCACAAATTCTTCAAAAAGACTGCCTATGAACTCCTCACTGATAAGAAACCCAATGTAAGTTATTTCAAAGTCTTCGGTGCTAAATGTTGGATTAGAGATCCTCATCACAACTCAAAATTTGCACCGAAAGCACATGAAGGTTTTATGCTTGGTTACGGAAAGGACTCGCACACCTACAGAGTCTTCAACAACGTTCTTCACAAAGTTGTTGAAACTGTAGATGTGCGGTTCGATGAAACTAATGGCTCGCAAAAAGAGAACCTACCTACTGTGATAGATGAACCAGCACCTGAGGAAACTATCAAGTTCAAGGCTACTGAGGATGTCATTCCTACTGAAGAATCTGCTGAAGAATTCATTCCAGAACATGAAGAACATCGAGCTAATGCACCTGAAGAAAATGATGCTGAAGAAAACGCTGATCAAACTCTTCAACGACAACCAGCTCATCCTCGCATTGCAAAAGAAGTGCAAGTTGAAAAGATGATCAATGACATCAAAGCGCCAGGTCCTCTCACACGCTCAAAAGCTTCACATTTGTCTAACTTTTGTGGGCAGTATGCTTTTGTCTCTATTACAGAGCCCAGCAAGGTAGATGAAGCATTTCTGGGGCCTAAGTGGATTCAGGCCATGCAAGAAGAATTACATCAGTTCGAGCTCAACAATGTCTGGGAACTAGTCAAACGTCCAGATCCTCGCAAGCACAATATCATCGGCACAAAGTGGATCTACCGCAACAAGCAAGATGAAAATGGCCTTGTTGTGAGGAATAAGGCACGGCTTGTAGCTCAAGGCTACACACAGGTTGAAGGAATTGATTTCGATGAAACTTTTGCACCTGTTGCTAGACTTGAGGCTATTCGCATATTACTTGCTTATGCTAACCATCATAATATCACTCTATATCAAATGGATGTGAAAAGTGCATTCCTCAATGGTAAGCTTGAGAAAGAAGTATATGTTGCTCAACCCCCAGGTTTTGAAGATCCAAAGAATCCTGACAAAGTCTTCAGACTCAACAAGGCCCTCTATGGCCTCAAGCAGGCCCCACGGGCTTGGTATGATACTTTGAAGAAACTCTTCATGAAGAAAGGCTTCAAACCCGGTTCACTCGACCCTACTCTTTTCACTAAATCTTATGATGGTGAATTGTTTGTGTGCCAAGTATATGTTGATGATATTATCTTTGGCTGTACTGACCAACGTTATAGTGATGAATTTGCCTATATGATGAGTGAAGAATATCAAATGTCTAGTATGGGAGAGTTGAAATTCTTCTTAGGTCTTCAAATTCGTCAACAACACAATGGCATATTCATATCTCAGGAGAAATACCTCAAGGATGTACTGAGGAAGTTCGGCATGCAAGATTGCAAAGGCGTCAAAATTCCTATGCCCACAAATGGCCATCTGTGCACTGATGAAAATGGTATTGACTTCGATCATAAGGTTACCGCTCCATGATAGGTTCCTTATTATACTTATGTGCATCTAGGCCAGATATAATGCTTAGTGTTTGCATGTGTGCCCGATTTCAAGCTGCACCGAAGGAATCACACCATAAGGCTGTGAAGCATATTCTTCGGTATCTAGCTCACACACCAACACTTGGATTATGGTACCCCAAGGGCTCGGCTTTTGATCTTGTTGGATATTCTGACTCTGACTATACTGGTGATCGTGTGGATCGCAAGTCAACATCTGATACATGTCATTTCCTCGGACAATCTTTGGTTTGTTGGTCCTCAAAGAAACAGAACTGCGTATCACTATCTACTGCTGAAGCTGAGTACATTGCTGCTGGTTCTTGCTATGCCCAATTGCTATGGATGAAGCAAACTCTCAAGGACTACGGCGTCAACATGAAGAATGTGCCTCTCTTATGTGACAATGAGAGTGCCATCAAGATTGCTCACAACTCAGTTCAGCACTCGAAGACAAAGCACATTCAGATTCGTCATCATTTTCTTCGTGATCATGTGTTGAAGGGCGACATTTCTATTGAGCATGTGAAGACTGAAGAACAGCTAGCTGATATCTTCACAAAGCCCTTGGATGAGAAGAGATTTAGCAAGTTGCAGTGTGAGCTAAATATCCTAGAATCTTCGAATGGTCTTTGAAAAGGACACTCATCCTAGCACTTATGCAAAATTGATGACTTAGATGTGCAACACATGAAGAAACATTTTACTTCAATCAATAAAGAATAACACTCTTAGTGTGAAGAAATTAATGAAGAATTTGATTCTCGGAACCCTACGATAATTGTACGCGGTGTCTGAAATCATCATTCTTATACGGTGGGTCACGCCACCACCAAAAGTTGAAATTCCTCAAATTATTCATATTCTTCAACTTTGCATAGTCTTCACTGGTTCCGTTGTTTTTCTTTATTGGCTATATATATATGAGTTTATGTCCTCTACAACATTCACTTATTGCTATTTCTTCAAGTTGGTTTTCTACTAAGTGAATGTGATCGGACCCTCCCCCTCTATGTTATACTCAACCCAATCTGTTCACAAATTCTTCGTGTGCGTTCTATTTGAAACTCGTTCAAAATCTTCACTGTGTCCTTGTCAGCTGAAGAAATTGAGAACGGAACTTTAAAACTAATCTTATCCAAATTTTCGGTTTTTGCCGCTCAAATCGTTCCGCATCCCATGATAAATTTTTAATTCACCCACGATCTCCACTACACAGTACGTGGGTGACAGATGCCGTGCGAAGGAGAAGGGTCAGGGGCACGTTTGTCCCAAATCTTTGGGCGAACAGTTTTTCACTTCTACTATAAATACCCCCTCATCCCTTCCTCACTTCCTTTGCTCCACTCGATCTCTCTCCCACTCGAGCTTCCCAAACCCTAGCGCCGCCGCTACTCCATCGTCGCCGGTGAGGAAGAGCTTCACTGCCTCGACCTCGTCATCATCGTACTCGTGCCGACCACGGAAATCTTCACCTCCGCCGCCGCCGTAGACGTCTTCCTCCGCCAAGTTAGGGCGTGGAAGATCTACACCGACGAACTCCACTGTTTCACCTCACTGTTCGTTGTGTTCTTCATTCAGGGTAATTAAAAGTTACTTTTACTGCACTCATTGATTCGAAGTTTCTCTATAAAATCTTCAAAGGTGTTTTATTCTTCAAATCTTCACACACTAAACACCTCACATGTCATCTGTTCTTGATTCGTTTCTCTAAGCATCATTTTTCTTCAAGATTCCTCAATTGTGTGGATCTTCGATCTATACAACTCTGGAACCTAAGACAAAGAACGCTTAGTGAAAATCTTCAAGACTCATCTGGTCAAATTCCTCAAACTTGTTCTTTTTGAAAAACCTTCTGAGAATGCATATGACCTCTCCAAATTCCTCGCAACTATACTCTGTTCAAAGGTACACATGTCAGCTGCTGAATCACTAGGTTCTCATCAACTTAACTCATCTGCAGCGTTCCTCGAAGAAAATTTGCATACTTCTTCAGAGAATTCGATTGTTCAAATTCCTCAACTGAAGAAAATGGCTGATGGTAAAAGGCCACAGAAGGGAGGAAAGAGGCCTGAGGTAAATACAACATTTGAGATCCCTGATGACATATATGCTGGGTGCTGCACACCTACTAAGGAAACCAAGAATGAGCGCAAAGTGCGCAAACAGAGGATAGAGAGGATATGGGCAAGAGAATGGAGGGAGTACTGATATGTCACTCCTAAGTACATGAAGAAATTCGCACTCAATCCTCCATGCCCAAGAGCTCCATTGGCACCTGGCCAAGTAGCAGATCCCACCAGCCTCAAGCGCGGTGAGGAATATCCTGATGAATGGGCCAAGCGCCAAGGCAAGTTGGCTAAGCAAGCCAGAGAAGCAGTGAGAAAATTCAATGAAGACTCTGCTGTGGCTGCTGCCTCTGCTGAGGCCTTTGTCAAGCCGAGGAAATCCATGTCTAAGAAGCCTGCTCGTAAGCCAAGTGCTTCACCAATAGTGCCCTCACGACCAAGTTCCTCAGCTGCGCCCTCATGGCCAGACTCTTCAAGGTCCTCACGACCAATCCCTCAAGCTGCTCCTTCAAAATCCTCAGCACCTCCTCCAAAGTCCTCAGCTGTTCCGACAAAGTCCTCAGCACCTGCGCATCTGGCCTCGTGCCAAAGGACTACAGGCATCTCCATTGCCTCTGTTGTCTCAGCAAGCTCCTTAGCTACACCAAATTCTTCATCTGGCCCCACTCTGATGAAGACCAAGGCAACTGCTAGACGAGGTCCTCGGCCAAGTCCTCAAAAGAAGCAAGTCACTTTCCAAGTGCCACCTGAAGAAGATGAAGCTGATGATGATGAACTTGTAGAAATCATCAGAGACAGACAAGTTAGGGCCGCTAGAGCCAAAGGCACACCTGTGCCACTGCTTTTGGATCCCAAGCTGATCCTCGACTACATTGATCTCCGGCACAAGGACCCAAATACTCCTATGCCTGACTTCAAGCTGACGCCTGGTCAAAATCACATGCTGACTCATTTCATCCAAGAGGAGAAATAGAAATATGTTCAGGCCAGGCAGATCAAGAAGGCCCAGTACAGAAAGGAGAAATACCTGAAGAACAACATTGTCACTATGACCACTGATGAACTTGTAAAAATCCAATCTAAAATCAAAACCCTCAGCGATGACTTCCAAGCCTACTATGCTGATTGGCAAGGAGCCAAAGTTAGATTTGTAAAGATAACTGAACAGTTCACTTCAAATGTTGCTGCCCCAACGCAACAGAAAATTCCTTAGGCTGAAGCATCTGCTCAGCCGACTGAAGAAAATGCCAGCACCGTTGATGACAATCAGGCTGCTGAAGAAAACGTGAGTTCCAGGGCTAATGAATGCATTCCAGCCACTGAAGAAATTGCCAGGGCACCCACTAGTGGTGTGCCTGAAGAAACTGAAGAACTCAGGGCAACTGCATCAGTTGTGCCTGAAGAAAATCAACCAGATTCCTCAGCTGCTCCTGCACCAACTTCAACTCCAATCCTTCCATCCGCATCAGATGTGAAGAAGACCAAGGCTGCAGAGCGTGCTGTAGTAAAGAAAAGGAAAGCATCAGCTGCTTCAGATTCTTCAGCTCCAAAGAAAATGAAGCCTATGACAAGCTCATTTGCAAATCCGATTGATGCTGTTCCCATCTCAACCAGGCCATCAAAGGACCTTGTTCCTTTTGATGAAGAATATGTGATCCCCAGCGGATCTGATGAAGAAACTCCTTCTGCTGCCTCGTCTGAACCGTTGGATGAAGAAATTGAAGTGGATGCGATCCCTTCAACACCTATCATCTCCTCGCCTATGCCTCAGTTCACAGCTGAAGAGGCTGGCGTTGAAGAAATGGAATATGAAGATGTGGACATTGGCTGCTTCACACCCGTAATCAGTGATGAATTCTGGGAAAGTCAGCATCCAAACTCTCCAATGTTCACCCCTCTACAGCAAATTCCTCAGTCCCCCACACAAACTGTTCACATGGGCTCTAAAGAAACTCATCCCACTGCATCTGTCCATGAGAAAATTCTAGCCACTAGCGCTGAAGAAACTGCTGCTGCTGAACAACCAACTACACAGACTGCCACTAAGGAAGAACCAGAAATCCCTCAGCCTGAAGAACCTGCGATTGAGATTCCTGAGGTCGTGATGCAACTCATCGACACTCCTCTGCCAAAGCGAAAGGATCCATTCTCACGCAAGCAAAAGTTCAAGGCTGATGATTTCTTCGGCGAGCACGTATTCTTCGAAGATTATAACCCATATGACTCTGCTCGCATTAGGAAGAGGCGTTTCTGGACTGCTAGTCAAGCCAATTTCTATTTCTCAGTGCTGTTCAACAAGGAGAAGATTTTCTACCATGAGCATATTCCTCACGCGGATATGGAATCTCTGTCGTGCTTTGCACCAGTCCTCAGTGTTCTTCACGATGCTGGACTGCTCAATTTTTGCTCTGACATCTGTGATTGGAATGAAGAACTGATTCTCCAATTCTATGCAACGTTGCACATCATCAGAAATGCTGAAGATGTGAATTCATGGGTGTTGGATTGGATGTCTGAAAACACTCACTACACTACACCAGCCTCTGAATTGCTTCGTGCTCTACCACTCAGTCCTCCCCTTGAAGAAGCTCGCTGCATCTACAGTGAACCTGAGCTCACACATCATTACATGCAAGTGCTGATGAAGCCTTTGAAACCAGGTCAGGCACCACGAACAAAATTCCTCGTGAAGAAATTGCTGTACGTGCCCAGAACTGTCTATCGTATTCTTACGAGGACAATTAGTCCTATCAAAGGCCACGACTCATCTGATGAGGAAATTGTTGGCATCATGAAGAATCTGGTATTCAACATTGTTCATGGCATTCCTATCAACTATCACGATTTCTTCATGAGGACCATGGCCAATGTTGCACTGTCTCCATTTGAGCTGAAGCCTTATGCACCTTGGATCATGAGATTCCTTAGGACAAGGTCTTCACTCAACTACAAAGCTGATTTCCAGAATCATCTCAGCTACTTGCCCCCAATTGAAGTCCTCAAGCAGACATATCCCTCAGTTGATGGAAAGGGCAAGGCACCAGCTGTAATTGATGAAGGCATTCGTCCATTGAATGGTCAGTTTCGCAAAGCTGCATCTTATTCCACCAATGATGACTCTGCCACACATGACTCTGCCAATGCTCCCAAGTCCACTCCTCAAGCTACTGCTCCGCGCGTGATGACAGACCGTGAACTTCTGCTTAGTCTTCACCAGAAGGTGGATCGAAATCACAAATGGGTTAAGCGTCAGTTTGGTTCACTTCTTCACAACATGACTGCCACACACAATGCAGTGAAGAAAAACCACTACTACCTCCATCAAGTCTTCAGTCGCACCTGGGAAATCCTGTCTCATCTGTATGGTGAAGAAGATCTGAAGAACATGGGTCTTAATGAAGATTTTGACTAGTCTGCACCTCCACCAAAGAAATTCAAGAAGGTCAATGTTCCTTCTCTGGTGGCCAGCTCATATTCTTCATCGCGCGACACTGATGAACATGAAGATTTAGACGACACTGCGGTAGGCCCTACAACCAACGACCCCAACAACGCTGGCGCTCCTTCATCAACTTGATTATCTTCAGGGGCGTTAGTCCTCAGTTTTGATCCTTTTGGTCATTTGATGACAAAGGGGGAGAAATTTGAGTTAGTCTTCAAGCGGGTCTATTTTATCATCCATATACAACGTTTTTTTGCTAAGTTATAACTCTCGTTCTTCTGAAACTTTATTGGATCGAGTTGTAATCTTAAATCCGATGGTGCTCTGATACTTTTGATGCACTATGCTCTGATACTCTTTTCTGCATGCTTATTCCTCGTTAATATTATTGCACGCATGCTGAATTTCATCAGGCACCATATTTCATCATGCATTTCAAATTCTTCATATTATATGTTAAATGCGTGTATGAATTACAAGATATAGGGGGAGATCTCCATGATTCAACTCTTCAAGTGTGCATTGCTTCAAAAGCAAATTCCTCACTATGCACATCTTCAGGGGGAGTTCTTCTATATCTTACAATCAAATTCCTCAATATCAGTATTTACACTTCATATGTTTATCCCCGTTGAAAACTTAACCTATATTGTCATCAATCACCAAAAAGGGGGAGATTGTAAGTCCATCTAGTGCCCCTTAGTGATTTTGGTGTATTGAAGACTTATAGGTTAAGGGACTAATGCGTGTGTGAGTGTACACAAGTCTATAAGTCTATGAGGAGTTTGATATTTACAGGAAAAGTCGACCCCTAAAAATGAATATCTTCGACTGAAGATTTTGGTATTTCTGAAGACTTTCATGAAGACTTTGAAAGTGAAGAAATTGGTGTGTCCGTGTAGACTTGATATTCATGTGAGGAATATGAAGCTTAAAGACTTTCGTTTTCATAGTTTTGTTTTTCTCTTTCTTGAGTCATAGGAAACACCGTACTGTTAAAGGGGGTCGAGGAAATACTAAGGAAAAATTTCCATGTGATGCTCAACTCAAAATCCTACACCTGCCAATCCTTTCGAGTGAAGCCATTGAAAATATCATACAGTTCAGTCAATTTCTTCAGTGACAGAGACGAAGTTCTTCTGGTCTCTGAGGAATTTGTCCTGACTGAGGAGTTAGGAATTCGCCAGTGCGGATTGCCTACACAGTGAGGAACATGATAGCCCTGAGGATTTTGCTACTCAAAATTCCGATCGTTGCTGTGCTATGCGCCAGCTGTTCCAAAATATCTATCCACCTAATGGTCATATCATTGAAGGGCATTTATGTCTTATCATGTCGGGCTGCTCCCTAGGCTATAAATAGCCGCCCCCTACAACCACTAGCTGAGAGGCTGCTCCGAGAGAAACCGACAATTTTCATTTGAGAGCAACCCATCCTCTGAGGACTTTGAGCGAAGATCATCAAGTGAGGAAAAACCAAAAACCCAAAACCCAAACACCTACAAACCCCAAGTGATTGAGCATCACTGAAGAGATTGATCCTGAGTGGATCCGACGCTTGTTACCTTTGAAGACTGTGCTTCTTCCAGATGGTTAGGCGCCATGGTCTAGAGCATCCAAGAGGAATTGTGGATCGCCGGGTGACCAAGTTTGTGAAGGTTTGGAAGTTGCCTGAAGACTTACCACGAGTGATTGGACGAGGTCTGTGTGACCTTAGTTCAAGGAGAATACAGTGAGGACTGGATGTCTTAGACTAAGTGTCCTTGATTGTGTGTCCGGGACTGTGT
Organism: Triticum dicoccoides; assembly: GCF_002162155.2. Lineage (NCBI taxonomy): Eukaryota > Viridiplantae > Streptophyta > Magnoliopsida > Poales > Poaceae > Triticum > Triticum dicoccoides. The sequence goes on from NC_041390.1 coordinate 106,067,872, forward strand.
GTCCTCGAGTTTAAATACTCAGCCGCTCCAACCAGACGTACAACTGAGACAACAGTTGGAACTGGTCTACCAAATCATTGTCTTCACCGAGCTTACTGGTTCTATTTCCTCAACTCTTTCATTTCCTCATAACTGTGCTGTATGTTTGTTCATATCTGTGTTTGAAGACTTTGACTGAAGACTTTCTCAGTTTCCTCAGATTCAATTTCTTCAGTCTGTTTGTCTTCATCCTGTGTTATCCTGTCATTACGCTTCCTGTACTCTGTGCCTGTCTTCATTTCATCATGATGACTATGCTTGTATTCTGTTATGTTTACCTTTGATTACTTATTCCACTGCTAGTAGTTCTTCGCTAAGGAATTTCCTCACCGGCAAATTCCTTAGTGAAGAATTTCATAAAAATCGCCTATTCACCCCCCTCTAGTCGATATAACGCACTTTCAGTTGGATGAAGCGGCCCGGACCGACATTACGTGTACGCTTACGCGAGACTGGTTCTACCGACGTGCTTTGCACACAGGTGGCGGGCGGGTGTCAGTTTCTCCAACTTTAGTTGAACCGAGTGTGGCTACGCCCGGTCCTTGCGAAGGTTAAAACAGCACCAACTTGACAAACTATCGTTGTGGTTTTAATGCGTAGGTAAGAACGGTTCTTGCTAAGCCCATAGCAGCCACGTAAAACATGCAACAACAAAGTAGAAGACGTCTAACTTGTTTTTGCAGGGCATGTTGTGATGTGATATGGTCAAGACATGATGCTAAATTTTATTGTATGAGATGATCATGTTTTGTAACCGAGTTATCGACAACTGGCAGGAGCCATATGGTTGTCGCTTTATTGTATGCAATGCAATCGCCCTGTAATGCTTTACTTTATCACTAAGCGGTAGCGATAGTCGTGGAAGCATAAGATTGGCGAGACGACAATGATGCTACGATGGAGATCAAGGTGTCACGCCGGTGACGATGGTGATCATGACGGTGCTTCGGAGATGGAGATCACAAGCACAAGATGATGATGGCCATATCATATCACTTATATTGATTACATGTGATGTTTATCTTTTATGCATCTTATCTTGCTTTGATTGACAATAGCATTATAAGATGATCCCTCACTAAATTATCAAAGTATAAGTGTTCTCCCTGAGTATGCACCATTGCGAAAGTTCTTCGTGCTGAGACACCATGTGATGATCGGGTGTGATAGGCTCTACGTTCAAATACAACGGGTGCAATACAGTTACACACGCGGAATACTCAGGTTAAACTTGACGAGCCTAGCATATAACAGATATGGCCTCGGAACACGGAGACCGAAAGGTCGAGCGTGAATCATATAGTAGATATGATCAACATAGTGATGTTCACCATTGAAACTACTCCATCTCACGTGATGATCGGACATGGTTTAGTTGATTTGGATCACGTGATCACTTAGAGGATTAGAGGGATGTCTATCTAAGTGGGAGTTCTTAGGTAATATGATTAATTGAACTTAAATTTATCATGAACTTAGTACCTGGTAGTATCTTGCTTGTCTATGTTGATTGTAGATAGATGGCCCGTGCTGTTGTTCCGTTGAATTTTAATGCGTTCCTTGAGAAAGCAAAGTTGAAAGATGATGGTAGCAATTACACGGACTGGGTCCGTAACTTGAGGATTATCCTCATTGCTGCACAGAAGAATTACGTCCTGGAAGCACCGCTAAGTGCCAAGCCTGCTACAGGAGCAACACCAGATGTTATGAACCTCTGGCAGAGCAAAGCTGATGACTACTTGATAGTTCAGTGTGCCATGCTTTACGGCTTAGAACCGGGTCTTCAACGACGTTTTGAACGTCATGGAGCATATGAGATGTTCCAGGAGATGAAGCAGGGCTATACATGTGTCTCCAAAGGTACTTGTTGGGTTGGCGTATTTCGAGATTAGGATTTTTCACTTTGATTGTCGAAGAGGTATCTCTGGGCCCTCTTGGTAATGCACATCTCATAAGCCTTGCAAGCATTGCAACTAATGAGTTAGTTGCGGGATGATGTATTACAGAACGAGTAAAGAGACTTGCCGATAACAAGATTGAACTAGGTATTGAGATACCGACGATCGAATCTTGGGCAAGTAACATACCAATGACAAAGGGAACAACGTATGTTGTTATGCGGTCTGATCGATAAAAGATCTTCGTAGAATATGTGGGAGCCAATATGAACATCCAGGTTCTGCTATTGGTTATTGACCGGAGACATGTCTCGGTCATGTCTACATAGTTCTCGAACCCGTAGGGTCCGCACGCTTAACGTTTTGATGACAGTTATATTATGAGTTTATATGTTTTGATGTACCAAAGGTTGTTTGGAGTCCCGGATGTGATCACGGACATGACGAGGAGTCTCTAAATGGTCGATACATGAAGATTGATATATTGGAAGCCTATGTTTGGATATCGGAAGTGTTCCGAGTGAAATCGGGATTTTACCGGAGTACCGGGAGGTTACCGGACCCCCCCCCCC
>NC_041390.1:106070592-106126578 GCF_002162155.2 Triticum dicoccoides
GGAAATAGAGGGAAGCAAGGGGAGTGTGGGGCGCCCCCCCAAGGCACAAACCGAATTGGTTTAGGGCAAGGGGGGCCGGCCCCCTCTTTCCTTCTTCCCCTCTCTCTTTCCTTCTCCCAAATCCTATTCCAACTAGGAAAGGGGGGAAGTCCTACTCCCGGTGGGAGTAGGACTCCTCCTGGCACGCCCTCTCCCTGGTCGGCCGCACCCCCCTTGCTCCTTTATATACGGGGGCAGGGGGCACCCCATAGACACAACAATTGATCGTTTGATCTTTTAGCTGTGTGCGGTGCCCCAACTCCACCATAGTCCACCTCGATAATACTGTAGCGGTGCTTAGGCGAAGCCTTGCGTCGATAGAACATCATCATCGTCACCACTCCGTCATGCTGACGAAACTCTCCCTCAACACTCGGCTGGATTGGAGTTTGAGGGACGTCATCAGGCTGAACGTGTGCTGAACTCGGAGGTGTCGTACGTTCGGTACTTGATCGGTCGGATCATGAGGACGTACGACTACATCAACCGCGTTGTGCTAACGCTTCCGCTTTCGGTCTACGAGGGTACGTGGACAACACTCTCCCCTCTCGTTGCTATGCATCACCATGATCTTGCGTGTGCGTAGGATTTTTTTTTGAAATTACTATGTTCCCCACAAAATTCATGCAATATGATAAAACCCCATCTTGTTATCCTCTATGGCAACAATACAATACGTGCCTTGCTGCCCCTACCGTCACTGGGAAAGGACACTGCAAGATTGAACCCAAAGCTATGCACTTCTCCCATTGCAAGAAAGATCAATCTAGTAGGCCAAACCAAACTGATAATTCGAAGAGACTTGCAAAGATAACCAATCATACATAAAAGAATTCAGAGAAGATTCAAATATTGTTCATAGATAAACTTGATCATAAACCCACAATTCATCGATCTCAACAAACACACCGCAAAAGAAAATTACATCGAATAGATCTCCACAAGAGAGGGGGAGAACATTATATTGGGATCCAAAAAGAGAGAGGAAGCCATCTAGCTAATAACTATGGACCTGAAGGTCTGAGGTAAACTACTCACACTTCATCGGAGAGGCTATGGTGTTGATGTAGAAGCCCTCTATGATCGATGCCCCCTCCGGCGGAGCTCCGGAACAGGCCCCACGATGGGATCTCATGGATACAGAAAGTTACAACGGTGGAATTAGGATTTTGGCTCCGTATCTGATCGTTTGGGGGTACGTAGGTATATATAGGAGGAAGGAGTACGTCGGTGGAGCAACAGGGGGCATGAGGGTGGAGGGCGTGCCTGGGGGGGTAGGCGCGCCCCCTACCTCGTGGCTTCCCTGTAGGTTGCTTGACGTATGGTCCAAGTCTCCTGGATCTTGTTCGTTCCAAAAATCACGTTCCCGAAGGTTTCATTCTGTTTGGACTCCGTTTGATATTATTTTTCTGCGAAACTCTGAAATAGGAAAAAAACAGCAATTCTGGGCTGGGCCTCCGGTTAATAGGTTAGTCCAAAAAATAATATAAAAGTGAATAATAAAGCCCAATAATGTCCAAAACAGAAGATAATATAGCATGGAGCAATCAAAAATTATAGATACGTTGGAGACGTATCAATACACCATGCCCAAGTCTTGGTCCTCTGTGTCGGCAGGTAGCGGCTCTGGATCTTGGCGTCGCCGCTGCCACTCTCTGGGCCCCTCGAGCTCCATGACCGGCGGCTCCTCCGGCAAGGAGAAGATCTTCATCGCCCTAGCAACGAGAAGGACAAAGTGTTCCCACCGGAGACGCCGCAGTAGTCACGCTTGTATGCGAAGGCAATGGTGACAGACAGATGGAGATCATGACGGGCTCCGCTACCTTGGTCTGCCGCCGCCCTCGCCACCGCCAGTGCACATGAAGGAGGATCTGCCCTCACTGTCGCACTACCGCGTGAAGCAGAAGCTAGAGTCGCCGCCTCTCCGTCGTGTGAAGGCAGAGCAATAGTCCCCCTAGTGCAACTGCGACATCCAAATCAGAAGCCACATGAAGGACGAGCTGTCGTCGACGCCACACAAACGCTACAGACGCATTGACTAGTCGACGAGCGCGACTAGGCTGTGAAGGAGGAGGTGTCGCCGGCGATCGCGAGGGTGCATGGGCACATTCTCCACTACCTCGGTGGACGCGACGGCACCGGTTCATCATTGTCATGGAGAATCATCAAGGCGGAAGACAGGGTGGCGAGGCAGGTGGCGCGGCGGGAGCGACGCAATGCGGTGTGCCGCTCGACCTTCTCCAAGTTCGACGAGGCACCGACCTCGATTCGCGTTGTCCCCGACCTCACGGAGGTCTCGGCACTCGATCGATCACTCACCACCATCAAGATGGCTGTGGTGCTACCGCCGCCTGGTTACCGGCTAGGAGTTGTCGCTCAGTGAAATCTCCCCCGGCGTCAGCAAGGGCAAGGCTGTCAGGGCAGCCCGACCTGGGTCAGCATTGGCTGGGGCGGCCCTCCACACAGCGAGTGGCACACAATGACCAGGCAGGACTACCGCACCCCCACGCCATTCCGCCGCTCGAGGGACCACCTCGTCAATCATGACGACACAGATATCGATGGAGGTGCAACCAACCAGGACGGACACATGAGGTCACTGTCCGCTACAAGCTAGTGTGTGTTTTTAGTTGAACAACCGTTTTATGTAAATTATGTCCGAACTTAAGTGAATTTTGTCTTATTTGCATGAAGACCATTCAATTTTTTCAAATCCGCTTTGAGATGTATGTGGGCATGGTTGAAGGACCGGCTCCAATATCACTAGTTGCAAACACATCCGAGGCTTTTACTAAAACAGCCACTGTATTTGTTCGCCGACGGACAAGTATTGCTCAGGTATGTACAAAATCCATATCAAAGGACAAGTATTGCTGAAAAGATTTATGAAGATGATTCTGTGCAGATGTCAAAACATCCATGAGACTGAAGGTAATATTACTACATCAATTTTAGACTACATAAATAATCCTTAAATCACTTTTTCATGCTTAAATTCTTTCAGTGGCGACATACTAGTAGAAAACAGGGCTTTGGTCCAGGCCGGGTCAGCCCATTAGTCCCGGTTCAGTCAAGAACCGGGACTAATGTGAGCATTTATCCCGGTTCGTGCGGCTAAGGCATTAGTCCCGGTTCACCTGGCCCCTTTAGTCCCGGTTCGTGCCACGAATCGGGACTAAAGGGTGCGATGTCCATTAGTCCCGGTTGGTGGCACCAACCGGTACTAATGGGTTTTGAGGCATTAGTACCGGTTCATGGCACGAACCGGTACTAAAGGTCCCATCTTCAAACTCGCCCCCCCCCCTCCCGTGGACCGCCTTTTCAGTTTTAGAAAAAACAAAAGAAAATGATGGAAATGTCAAAAAATAAAATAAAATAAGTTTCCCATGTGATATGTGGTCTACTTGTTGGGTAAATTTACAAATATGAATTTTGACTTTATTTGCAAAATCTCTCTGGAATTTGTAAAATGGGTATAACTTTTGCATATGAACTCGGATTAAAAAGTTTTTTATATAAAAAATCATCTACTCGAAAAGTTACATCCGAATTTAACGGGCGGAACCCGTTAAACATTTTCAAAATCCTCAAAAATCTAACAGAAAAAAGTTACGGGGCTTTTAAGATCTAGAGTGGAAAAAATCGAAAAAATTACTAGTCAAATCTGGTCAAACAATGGTCAAACTATCATCAAACAATGGTCAAACTAATTATTCTAGAATATTAGTGTTACTAAATAATTATTTCAGTTATTTTGAATTTTGGTCAAATCTGGTCAAACTCTGGTCAAACAATGGTCAAACTAATTATTCAAGAAATATTAGTGTTACTAAATAATTATTGTTTTTTAAAACAATAGTTTCAAACTCAAACATTGAAATGTGTCACTTCATGCTCAATCAAAATTCATGAAGGTTAATAGGATTGACATCTTACTATTGTCAGGAAAACAACAAGTGCAGACTTGGAAACGAGAGAGAATAGAACCCGGAAGTTAAGCGTGCTCAGGCTGGGGGAGTGGGAGGATGGGTGACCGTTCGGGAAGTTAGATGATTTGAAATGATGAGGGGTGATTAGAGAATAAATTGAGCAGTGATGAGGGGTGATGATTACACACTAGAGGTTAAAATAATTCAGAAATTTGAAAATAAAAAAAATAAAAAAAAATAAAAAAAATCATAAAATTTCCTTTAGTCCCCAAACAACACCAACCGGGACTAAAGGTGGAGCTCCACGTGGCCGTGCCCTTTAGTCCCGGTTTGTGTAAGAACCGGGACTAAAGGGGAGAGGCATTAGTACCAGTACAACCCAATAATCAGGGCATCCGTGTATCATTATAATTTGTATAGACCTTCTTTACTGCTCAATTATTGAAACACGGTGTCTTTGGGGACTATAGCTACTCACAAATACACTAATTAGTAGTGCTTAAATTTGCCGAGTATGAATGGGGACAAGGGACCTAACACTGTCAATGCCAAACGGAAGCACAGAAAAAGTGGAGGGGACAAAAGAAAATTAACATTTTTCACTAACATACAGTGTTTTAATTACATTATATTGGTACAATCGTACACACAGAGGAAAAGGTTAAGCAAAAACATATGACATATAGACATGAAAAGGGAAAAAGGAGACCTGTAGGTCGAAGCATGTTGCCGCTGTGGAGGAAGACAACGACTTGTCAGGCTTCCACGAGTGGGAACAGCGACGAAGTCTGGCTTGCACGATTGAGGAAGACAACGACCCCAATATCCTCATACAAAAGCTGAATCCATGCTGGCTATGCGAATCGAGATCCACGACCAAGGATCCCCTACACGGATGCTGACAGCGACGACACCGTCCAGATCAACGATCTCGCATCCTCCCTTGGAGCTGCTACTCGGGCCCTGCTATACATCCATCGCCGCTTACAAGCCGAGGACACAGAGGAGGCGTACGAGCCAAACCAGCCGTCAAAGACGGTCACCATGTTGCTGCACTAGCGAGTCGAGCTGCGGGGACGCCTGCAGCTGAGGACTAGCAAGCTGACGGCACAAATCAACTGAGCAAACTGGCGGGAGATTAAGAATTACCAGCGGTACCAGCCGGACCTGATTTAGTGCCAATAATTTTGAAGTCAAAAATGCTACACCTACGTAATGTTCTACGAAACGTTACGTAAATCCTTTGATCGCTAATCAAACTGCCTGCCCCCCCCCCCTATTTTTCAGGGTGGGCCTGCGCCCCAACTAAGGCCCAATACAAAACGGCCACATCGGACAGTATGTAAGTTACGTATAATTCGTTACGTAGGTGTAGCTTTACTCGCTTTTGGAGTGAACGAAGACAACAAGGAAAGGAGAAAGGGGATCGGGGCATCAGGCAAGAGCTACACGTGTGAAGGTGTGAGTGACAACGAAAAAAAAAACTCTTTTTTGTAAGTGTACAGAGTGAGAGAGAAGATGTGTCGTCCCTGTGGGCATCTGCTTGAGATTGTGGGCCTAAAGCCCAACCGATCATACCAGCACAAAAGAATCAAGTTTTACTTCTTCTCAAAACAAAAATCATTTTTTACAAAACAACACAATATAAAAAATACAAGAAATCCTAATCACCAGATATTATTACAGAAAAATATATTGCACATACATGTGTTCGGCCTAAATTATAGTATATTTTATCATGCAAACATATAGTACATTATCATATGAATAAAAAACCGTAACAAAGGGAAAAACTTGGTACTCATATTTAGGCCCAGTTCTTTTGAGGTGTGGCTTCTGCATAAGCTGCGGTGGGAATAAGTCATTGATAAGCTGCAATGGAAATAAGCCCCCTAGCATAAGCCATCCAGTTCTTTTGTCCAAGCTTATGTTCTGGGTCTTTGATGAAAAGTCTACAATACCCCTAAAATGTAATTGTATGATTTAACTGCAGTTTCTGTGAATTGTAGCAGCAACTTGGACAACTTCATTCGTACTCTCTTGCACTTGCAAAAGGTATAGCAGGACCAAACCAAACAACAATCAAAATGTTAGTGTTTGCATACAAATTTCTGAACATTCACTAGCAACATTTATCCTTTTTTTACAACAGATAGAAACTTGGACATGGCCAAAAACTAAGGTGCAGATGAGCACTGCACGTCCTGAAGATATGTCAGCAAAATTCATATGCATCTCTGAAATAGAATTTGAAATAGGCAAAGAGAATACTACTCCTAATCTCCATGAGATTGTCAAGCATTTGCTACTCGATGGACAATCAGAGAACTAGCAATGGGTGGCCATGGCGTCCAGAGAAGTGCAGGTGCCGGGCGTCAGGGCAGTGCGTTGACGACGACGGCGACGAACCAGGGGCGTCTCAGCCATGGAAGGAGAGTGGGGCGGAGTGGGGCATCGGGGAGGAGCAGCCGCCGTCGATATCAGTGGAGAAGGGGGTCGGCGTCCATCCAGTCGAGCTCGGAAGCCGACGTCCACGGGCGCCGGAGGCGGGCAGCCGTCCTGCTTGACAAAGGGGTCTGTGGCGGCGGCTTGAGGCGGGTCTGGCAGCGGCGGCTTGAGGCATGGCCAGCGGGCGGCGGCTTGAGGCGCGGCCAGCGGGCGGTGGCTTGAGGCGGGGCCGCCGGCGGCAGCGGGGAAACCCTAATCGCGGGAGGAGAGGGACGACAGGGGCGCGGGGCGTTGCGAGCAATTTTTCTTCGGGGCTGGTACACTGGAGGGGCGCGGTGGCATTTCCTGCGTAATTGTGTTCGGCCTTCTTTGGATTGGAGGATTTTCACAGGATTTTCATGGGATATCAATCCTCAGGATTGTTTCCTATGAAACGCATTTGGATCAAAGGATTGGGCCATTAAAATTCCTCAGGATTGGGTCTTCAAGGTGCTGATTCCAAAGGAATTTACACATGAGGTCTGACCTCTGGAAAAAATCCACAGGATTGGCTATGTCATGGCAATCAAATCCTCCATTTTTCCTATTCCTTTGTTTTGCAAATCCTGTGATCCAAAGAAGCCCTTCAAGTGCGAGGGCAAAGGAATATACCGTTTCGTTTTATAAGTGATTGCCGCGAGAAGCTGCGGGAAGCTGCCATACCCCCAGCTCTTTTCCATTGTGAAGGGAAGGGCTTTTTTTTAGACAAGTGAAGGGAAGGGCTGTGGAAATAAGTTAAGCTCCATCCCTAAAATGAGTTCTTTTGGGCTTTTGGCTTATTTTCACAATAAGCTGAAATAAGCTGCAAAAGAACTGGCCCTTAGATGGGTATGTACGATCATATTTGTTGTCATCATTTCCACTCAATAGTAATACACCCCCTTTTTTTCACTGCAAAATAAATTACACACCCTTGATATTTTATCATCATGTCAATACTTAGGTTTTATCCATATTCTCCAATCATATGTTTTTGACATAATTTATATTAGTAAATATGTGTAATCATATGTTTTTCATAAATAAATTGCTTTTCCCACTCATAATTTGTTGTACCATGGAAATGATTTCATATATGCATTCTCTACTTGAAATACGACGGCCCAATTGAAACTACGGGCAATCACATTTTTCTTCCTTCCAACTTGACAAACCGCAGGTAACACAGAGATTGCACATCTATTTCTTCCAAAAAAAAGGTGAACTACTAAACAGTTTAAAATTAAAAATAGAGAAAACATCATAATGCCAAAAAATGATATGAATTATAAATTTTACAATGTGATTAATAATTAAAAATACATTTAGTACTGTTTGCATAATAAGCACTTAAATGACAAACATATATATTTACATGTCAATGAGAAAAAATACCTAGAAAAAACTATGTTAAAAAGAGACTTATATTTGTAAAATTTCAACACATTTGGTCTCAATGTGTCCTTAGAAAAAAAATGAAATAATATGTTCTCGTATTGAAATTTCTAAAGTTTTTATTCGGCGGCGGCCAGAAGGCGGGCGCGAAGTCGCGGCTCCGCAGCATCTAGCCTTGCGGCCAACGGGATCTCGGCCGCGCGACCGACGAGCATTTCCGCGGGAGGACTAGGTACGCTTCCTGAAGCGACTGATTGCGTTAGCAAAATCTGATAGGTTACGGATGATGGGTAATATTTTTGTTTGTGATAGCAAAATCTGATGGATTCTAGATTCTTTTTCCCGTTATGTCCTGCTTATAGTTGTATGTGGACAAAATTAGATTGATTATTTATTGGTGACAGATGCTGGCTGACTGGCTGACTGTTGTCAAAATCTGACCGTGCATGTGCTTGTGCTGTTGTGCTTCTTTTGGCTCAACGGTAGTGCCCTTCTGCAACATCGGATAGGGTATGACGAACTTGTCAATTTTCGGATCATCCGAAGTCTGTCAAAGTGCCTTGACTTAAGGATTGCACCGTACATGGCAAAAATAGAAGAAACACAAACCACGGGTGACATTTTCATAAATAGTACTAAAGCAATGTTATTGAGCAAGTTTGAGCTGTGACTGGTAGCATCTTTATAATATTTCTACTTATCAGAACTCAGCTGACAAGTCTTGTTCGTTCGCAGGAGGAATCAGGATGGCAACTGTTGGAGCAAGCACAGCCACCAACCAAGTTGAGCAAGCTGTCTGTGTGCACAGTAACAGTGGGCGAGACACTCAACAAACCTGTGTCCTGTCCTGGGAGTCGTTGAATGCTGATATGCTGGAGCTGATCGCTGAACGGGTACTCTCTAGCGACCTGCTGCACTACGTCTGGTTCCGCGCGGTGTGCAAAAAGTGGCGTGCCGCCACTCCTTGCCCGCTCGGCCATGGCGTGGTAGACCCGCGCTTTCACCCACGGCAATGGATGATGTTTCCAGAGGGCAACGGGCTTCACCCCGGCCACGCTGCATTGGGCGGCTACATCCGCTTCCTCAACATCGACACCGGCATCTTCATCCGTGTGCACCTGCCGTGCTTCGAGGATCACTCCGTGCTCGACTGCCCTGACTGCCTCCTTCTCCTGCAGCGCAAGAAGGACGCTGCTATCTGCCTCCTCCACCCCTTCACCGGTGATGTTGCCGAGTTCCCTCCCCTTGCCTCCCTCTGCTTGTACATGAGCAAGTTCGGTAGCTTTCTGCATGGCCCTTACGATCTTCGACTACGGATGGTCCACGCGGCTGTCTCTGTCCATGTGGGTGGCAGTGTTACCATCACGCTCGCGCTCAGCCACGCCGAGCGCATGGCATACGCATCCACCGGTGACAAGCACTGGACTCACACAAGCTGGATGATGTGTGGCATGAGGACAGCATTGCCATTCCGTGGCAGCCTCTACATGGTGAGGAGCTCGAAAAACAAACCTTCACACATCATGCGTGTTGATCCACCAGACAGCTCCAGTTCCTCCTCGTGGCCGTCTACACCGCCACAAATGATCGCGACATGTTCAGCTCTGCCTAAGCCTTACCTGGTGGAGTGTGATTCTGAACTTCTTCTGGTTGGCTACACCCACAGAAAGTCCCGGCTTTTGGTTTTCCGGCTCTCTGACCTCCTGCTTGGAGTTGTTGCCATGCCATTGACAAGCATCGGTGACCACACCCTCTTCATTGGCACTTGGAGCATGTCCGTCAACTCCAGGAACTCCGTCACCTTTCTCAGCCCACCTAACAATGGCCAACTGCAGCAATATGATCTGGGCAGGGGTACCTGGTCGCCGCTATGTGATGGAAACTTCCGCAGTGCCTGCGGCCCCATGCCAAGGCCATACAGTCTTGTCCACCACATTGTCAGTTGTTGCCAGCGTCTTTACTGGATCAGTGGACACATCTGGACCCGCCACCATCATTCTGATCCTTGTTGCCGACGTCTTCTGCAGTGATCAGTTGAAGGCTATTCATCTTTCCAAGATCTAAGTTAAGTTTGAATGTCTCTGCTTTGCAGGTGATCACACAGCTTTATGTGGTTCGAACACATGTCTACAGATGGTTAAGTATTGTGTAAGACTTTTTAGATCACTAAAGCAGTGACCTAAAAGTCCTATATTAGTTTACACAGGTAGTATTTGGCTGTGTGTTTTGCCTCTACACTCTCTGTCTCTGTCTACTTTTGTTCAGACATTTGAATCTAATTTGGATGAATTCGGAAATATGCTGGGTTGTGCTTTTATCATGCTGGGAAACACTGCGTGACATATACTGCTGGGTTGTGCCTTTATCATTTGGAAATATGCACTGTGATGTGACTTCCACTTATGGTACTTGCTGAATATTAACTCTTTAATCTTGATGACGCTGAATTGCACGTTTGTCATGCCAGGTGCTCTAAATTGCCTATGTAGAGTTGTGTTTACTGCTATGATAAACTCTGGTCCAACTTACTGCTACGATAAACTCTAACAGTACACAAACCCTGATAGATACATCCGACTGAAAAGAGAGAAATATCTGACACGTTAACAGGCAAATCTATTCTAGATAATGCTCCAAGGTGAAGTGAAGTTCGGATCATCCTTGTCTTCTGCTTCATGATGCACCTTGCAACAATAAATTGATTTCAGGTGAGTACAAACAAATTTAGCAGATTTATATGGCAGAGCATCTAGGTTCATTAAGCTATAAAATATAAATTTTGACCTGGTGATGAAATCACTGGCACTTTTGAAAATCTTCGGTTTCTTGAGATAGGTGATTGCCCATTATTTGGAAAAATACCTTTCTGGATATCAAAGCTAGCAAATTTAAAAATACTAATATTGTCTAACAATCAGCTCACTGGATCAATACTAGCCTGGATCAAAGCTCTAAGCTACGTCTTCCATCTTAACAACAGCCTCAAGGGGAAATTCCAACAGCATCGACGGATATGCCAACTCAAAAGTCAGCGAAAATAGATGCCAATTTGAACCCAAGGGTCTTCATACTGCCTGTTTTATCCAGCTCTATCTCATCATATTGCCAACCCCTCACTTTCCCTAAATTGCTGGATCTAAGCAACAATAAGTTCACAGGTGAGATCCCTTTGGAGATCGGTCAGCTGAAAGCCCTCCTTGCATTCAATTGCAGCTTCAGTGACTTAACACGGCAGATCCCAGAATCAATATGCAATCTCACAAACCTGCAGGTCCTAGACTTGTCCAACAACAATCTCACAGGTGCAATCCCAGATGCATTGAACAGCCTGCACTTCCTTGCAGCGTTTAATGTTTCTGGCAATGATCTAGAAGGTCATATTCCCTCTGGAGGCCAGTTCAACACATTTGAGACTTCTAGCTTCGCTGGGAATACAAAGCTATGCGGGTCTATGCTCAGTTTTGATAGCAGGAAAAACACGACATGTATCTTTCATTTGCATGGCAATGACTGCTGTTTTATGAAAACCCTATTAGTAAGAATAAATATCACAGAACCAGAACTTATGGATTGGCGTATCAAGTTACCACACCTAAAAAGAACCACAGAATCACAACTTTTGGGACAAGGTTGTTTCACAGCGCTCAAAGAATGTCTCGGACAGTTCACAACAGCAAAATGGACTGCTCTACACTGATCAATGACAGGAATAACTAGGAAGAAATCCCACATGAAAGCATAGCTAAGGGCACAAGCATTCAATGACAGGATCCATGCTGGCATGAGGTTGCAGTTTTACTTTTTCCTGTTCCTGCAAGTCTAGAATCAAAGAGGTCCTTACCTGTGTTGATTGGCTATGAATTGTGGCTTGGCTTGTACTTCCAGGAATCGTTTCCCATTGCTAAAGAAGATAAGTATTTCGTAGAAAAAATAAAAGTCCACACAGCATGAATAGCTTAATTATGGATTAAAATTAATAAAGTGAGACTGATTCTTGTTAAATTACAACTATAGGAAGAAATAAATCTTGACTATGGGTGAGAACGAGATGAGCTTGCTTTTTATTCAGTCTAAGAAAAAAAAGAACAAGAGACACCACTTCTTTATTATGCACAATTAGATAACATGGCACATAACTTCAGTTTCCTGCTGATTCAGTTGCACCTAGTGGGTGTATTTTTATTAAGAAAGGAGAAGTCGTTTTCAATAAGTTGTAAAACAAGTATCAGACCTGCTGAAGTGTAAAAAATGCATGCATTGTTCAGCAACGACCCCTTCACATCAAACTGGTAAGCGAAACAGACAGATTAGGTATCAACAAGACAATTCCTGCTTGGAAGTCAGACTCACCAATAAACTACAGTAGATAACCCAATTTTTCTTTTTATCACTAACGACCGGAGACTGGATCAAACAAAATGGAGACCAGAGCAGGTTGTTCCTTTCCTATCTTGCTCTTTCTTCATCAGATAATTTAGCACTTCATCCTGGGAGACCAAAGCTTAAGCCTCTGGTTTCCAAGCTAGGTTCTCGAGAAAACTATGAAGTCACTCAATCGCTCGCAGAGGAGCCGATTTCCCATACCTTTCTTTGGTTTGGCTCTTGTACTACTGGTCTTCTTGGCTTCTCCCACCAGATCCTGCACAGAGCAGGAGAAGAGTTCCCTTCTCCAGCTTCTTGCTGGGCTCTCGCAGGATGGTGGTCTCACGGCATCATGGCGGAGCAACACGGACTGCTGCAGGTGGGAAGGGATCAGCTGCAGCCTGAATAGGATGGTCACTGATGTTGTGCTAGCTTATCGAGGGCTCGAGGGGTCCATTTCGCCGTTTCTAGGCAACCTCACCAGCTTGTTGCGATTCGATCTCTCCCACAACTTGCTGTCTGGTGGCTTACCGCTAGAATTGTTGCAGTCCAGCAGCATCCTTGTCCTTGACGTCAGTTTTAACCGCCTGACAGGAGGCCTGAGTGAGCTGCCATCTTCCACCCCTGTGCGGCCTCTGCAGGTACTAAACATCTCGAGCAACTTGTTTACAGGAAGATTTCCATCCACTATATGGGAGGTGATGAAGAGCCTCGTTGCCCTCAATGCCAGCACCAACAGTTTTACCGGGCAGATGCCAACTATGTCTTGTGTTAGCGCGCCATCTTTTGCAGTGCTTGAGCTCAGTTTTAACAAATTCAGTGGAAACATTCCTCCAGGACTCAGCAATTGCTCCCTGCTGAAATTGCTCAGCGCTGGCAACAACCACCTCAGTGGAACACTTCCAGATGAACTCTTCAAGGTTACCACATTAGAGCACCTCTCGTTACCTTTCAATTGGTTAGAAGGAGAGCTCAAAGGCATCATCAATCTAACAAATCTGGTCACCCTTGATCTTGGGAAGAATGAGTTCAGAGGCAACATACCAGAATCTATAGGTGAGCTGAAGAAGTTGGAGGAGCTTCTCTTGGATCACAACAGCATGTCAGGGGAGCTTCCGTCAGCGCTGAGCAACTGCACAAACCTCGTAACGCTTGACCTCAAGGTAAACCATTTTAACGGAGAATTTACCAAGATCAACTTTTTAAGCCTGCCCAATCTAAAAATATTAGATATTCTTTCCAACGACTTCACTGGCACAATTCCAGAAAGCATATACTCCTGCAGCAAGCTAACCGCACTACGGCTATCTTTCAATCATTTCCATGGCCAATTGTCAGAAAAGATAGGCAATCTGAAGTCTCTCTCGTTTCTAGCACTTGTTAACCTCTCCCTTACGAATATCACAAGAACACTTCAGATCCTTGGGAGTTCCAGGAGCCTCACCACTATTTTTATTGGGTTCAATTTCCTTCATGAGACCATGCCAGAGGATGACAACATTGGTGGTTTTGAGAATCTTCAGGTTCTTTCTATGAATTATTGTTCATTGTCTGGAACATTACCTGGTTGGTTATCAAAGCTCACCAAGTTGGGGATGCTATTTTTGCAAAGCAATCAACTTACTGGACCAATACCTGACTGGATCAGCAGCCTAAAGTTGCTCTTCTATCTAGACTTATCAAACAACAGCTTTACGGGGGAAATTCCAACTGCCTTAATGGAGATGCCAATGCTAAAATCAGACAAGACTGCACCGAAGATCTTCTCTGAGCTGCCTCTTTATTTTTTCAGTCCATTTGTCGAATACCTCAAACCTGGTGCTTTTCCAAAAGTGCTCAATCTAGGCATCAATAATTTCACTGGTGTGATCCCAGAGGAGATCGGTCAGTTACAAGGGCTCCTTTTACTCAATTTGAGTTCCAACAAATTATCTGGAGAGATTCCACAACAGATAGGCACCTTGACGAACCTGCAGCTGCTCGACTTGTCCAGCAACCATTTCACTAGTACAATTCCGGCCACACTAAACAATCTGCACTTCCTTTCCAAATTCAACATTTCTAATAATGACCTCGAAGGCTCTATTCCAACTGCGGGCCAGCTTAGCACATTTCCAGATTCTAGCTTTGATGGAAACCCAAAATTGTGTGGTCTGATGATTGTAAACCATTGCGGTTCAGCAGAAGCAGCTTCAGAGTCCATCATCTCCAGAGAACAAATTGGCAGTAAGGTCATCTTTGCGATCGCCTTTGGTGCTTTCTTTGGCGTAGGAGTCCTATATGATCAGATGGTCTTAGCCAGATATTTTGGCTAAAACCTTGTAATTGTTATCCACCACCCAAACCATGACGCGATCTCCGGTGGTCATCAGTGGCTCCAGCTCCAGCCCTAGCAAGATTGACATCCCTGCTAAACCTGCTATCTTGACGTTTGCTCTGTACTCCATGTAACAGGAAAAATGATTAGTTAGTGAGCAACGTCAACAGTGTGTAAGCATATTGTTTTTGTAGAATGTTTAACTATTTGTTAAGTACTTAATTCTATACATACGCATAGGCTGATGAATGTTTCTATTTGTTAAGTACTATTTGGAAGTTGGTCAGAGTACAACACATAACAAGCAGAATCGCGAAGCAGACATAAGTAATCTGCAGTGTAGCACACTCACATGACACTGAGATTTCAGAGCAACATGACGGATTTAACCGATTAAGCCAGACCGGTGCGTTAACAGATCGATCAAGGGCAAAACCGGAAGGAACCTAAAGCTCGATGCAGTTGCCATCAAACTCCAACCCAGGATCGCAATTCTCCGCAGCAAACAACACACGCTAAGAGAAAGAAATCAGAAATGTCAACGAAATTAGTACTACAATGCACATGAATTAAGCAGCTGCTCCGTGATTTCTACAATACCTCGGATAACGGACTCACTCGGACATCGGGCCTGCATAGGATCTTCGATCCCCTGCCTGCCTAGTTTCCTCCTGCCCACAGAGGCGGGAGCACCAGTCCGCCAAGCCGCCGCACGCCGCTGTGCGGCCTTGAGCTGCTGAACCCCTTTGTGTGGTACGCTTTGATCTCATCTCCCTCGACCTGCCAAATCGCCCAAGCATAAAGCCATGCACAGGTGGTGTAACTAAATAATGTTGCGGCGTTTGGAAGTTCTTTTGCAGAAAGACTGGATACAAAAAGGGCTGTTCCACATTTCGACAAACACTTTCTGGGCAAAGACCGGCTGCCCTCTCCCACGCCACAGCAGACGCAGACCCCTGCTACTCCCGCAACCCCTCCACCTCAGCCTGCCATGCGCGCACAAAAGAATGTGCTCACGGTGATCAAGCAGTTCACGGAGCTCATCCAAAGGATTGGAACCATGACACAACCATGGTGCCCCAGGCACTATCATCGTCACACTAGAGACCAAGTGCCCCAAGGAGCTTGGCCACCACTGTCCTGTTTATGCACTGGGGGTGTTTGTCAGAATGCCTCTTCTCTAGTGTGACGATGATAGACTAATCCTTTGCCGATTAGGTTGGCTGGAGCCTGAAGTTTGAGAAACATGCTACCACACCAATTACCTGGAACCAATGCGCCCCCAAAGGCACTGCAAGCTTATACAACTCGTGACTTAAGTGTAGCTGGAGGATTCTGCTGCACTCTGCCCTGCACAATTGAGGTGGACGTACGAAGACATCCATCTTGTTGCTGTAAGTGATCAAAAGATGAGAAGTGTCGTTACATTGCACGTTTCAGTGATTGAACTGGTAGATTTTTGGATGCGTTTCAAGAAGATTTGGCATACTTTAGTTGCATTATGAAATTGTTACTCATCCATTCCTAGAACTACGATTCTGGTCTAACTAATATTTAGGTTGCATATGATTTTCATCTACCAATCCGTCCACCCTCATCCATCAATCTGCCTGTTCGTCGCGCAGTGCTCAGTGGAGGCACTTCAGCACGAGCTGACCTCAGAAATAGTAGTGCCAAGTCAAAAAAAGAAAGAAAAAGAAATAGTAGTGCCTGTAGTTATCAAATCAGTTCCAGTGATCAATGAAAAAGAGGATAAATGTGTGCTGTCTGTTTGCCGGAACCATCAGCAACCAGGATTTCTGGGCTGCTCTGCCTTGTGATGACTGGGAAGGCTTTGCCTTACCCAGATTTGGATGCCCCCAGCTGAAAGCATAAAGGGCGTGAATCCCCCTAATCAACTAGGGTGGCCATGCCACACACCTTTGACCTTCCTCCATCGCGTCTTGGTCCAGCTCACCAAACCCATCGTGTTTGGGGCGAAGTGAAAACATTTGAAAGATACACCTACAACAACTGGAAAGGAATTGAAGAGGGAAAACATCAAAACAATATCAAGCAACACAAGAAAGCAATTCAAACCCATATGATTTTTTCTTACGCTGGTTATTTGATTCGTAGGATTGTAATAACAAAGATATTCCCCGCAAAAAAAAAAAACAAAGATATTAAAGATTCTTGGTGCATCTACTAGATGCTATTGTTTTGTTTAAGAAAATGGACGTAGCTGTCATCAGATAAGTTGTAAAAAGTTCAGACCAACTCTAGTCAAACCCAATGTAACCCAACTATATATCTGATGTGTGATAGCTTCAGCACTGTCTTTTCTGTATACACGAGTTGCACTTATTGACCATGCAATGACCACTTACAGCTGATAGCTATTTTAAACTTAAATTGCACCTATTCCATCAGACATGATAATCTAAATTGCGAGAAAATGCATACAATGTTCAGTAAGCACCGCTTCACGTTCCTCCACGTGCTCTTCTCCAAATCATGTATGTGCATCGACCCTGACATCAATGACGGGATGTGAATTGTAGAATGGTAGAAGAAAAGGTCAGATTAAGTATGAACACACCAATTCATGCTTCGGAGTCAGACTCATGAACAAATTATAGTGGACACGCAATAGTAACTAATCCTTCACCTGAATTCTTTTTTCACCACGATGACCAAAACAGTTCAGACAAAACCGAGACCAGAGCAGGTTATTCCTTTCCTCTCTTGCTCCTTCATCAGAAACTAGTACTTCATCCTGGCAGATCAAAGCTTAAGCCTTTGGTTTCCAAGCTAATTTCTCAAGAACCATGCAGCTACCCAGTCACTCACACAAGAACCGATTCCTCATACCATTCTTTGGTTTGACTGTTGTGCTACTAGTCTCCTTGGCTCCTCCCACCAGTTCCTGCACGGAGCAGGAGAAGAGCTCCCTTATCAAGTTCCTTTCTGGGCTCTGGAAAGATGGCGGCCTCACGGTGTCATGGCGGAGCGACACAGACTGCTGCAGCTGGGAGGGGATTACCTGCAGCCTCAATAGAGCGGTCACTGATGTTTCACTGGCTTCTCAAGGTCTTGAGGGGTCCATCTCGCCGTTCCTTGGCAACCTCACCAGCCTGTTACGTCTCAACCTATCGCGCAACTCGCTGTCTGGTGGCTTGCCACTGGAATTGGTGTCATCCAGCAGCATCATTGTCCTTGATGTCAGTTTCAACCGCTTGACAGGAGGCCTGCACAAACTGCCATCTTCAACCCCTGCCCGGCCTCTGCAGGTACTGAATATCTCGAGTAACTTACTTACTGGGCCATTTCCATCCACCATATGGAAGACAATGAATAATCTGATAGCACTCAACGCCAGCAATAACAGGTTTACTGGGGCGATACCAACTTATTTCTGCAATGGCTCACCATCCTTAGTTGTGCTTGAGCTCAGTTTCAACAAACTCAGTGGCAGCATTCCCCCAGGGCTTGGTGGTTGCTCCATGCTGACAGTGCTCAGAGGTGGCTACAACAATCTCAGTGGAACACTCCCAGATGAACTCTCCAATGCGACCTCATTGGAATGCCTCTCTTTTCCTAACAATTATTTACAGGGTGTTCTTGATAGTGCATGCATATTCAGCCTCAGAAATCTCCGAACCATTGATCTTGGAGGGAACTACTTTAATGGCAGGATTCCAGATTCTGTAGGTCAGCTCAAGAGGTTGGAGAAGTTCCAACTGGGCCACAACAACCTGTCATGAGAGCTGCCACCGACACTGAGCAACTGAAAAAATCTCATAAGAATTGACCTTAGGAGCAACTACTTCAGCGGAGAACTTACCAAGGTCAATTTCTCCAACCTATCCAGTCTAAAAACTTTAGATCTTTGGTTAAACAACTTCACTGGTGTAGTTCCAGAAAGCATCTACTCATGCAGCAATTTGACCGCGCTGCGGCTAGCAGCAAACAATTTCCTTGGAGAACTCTCACCGAGAATAGGCAACCTGAAGTATCTCTACTTCTTGTCACTTGGCAAAAATAATTTCACAAACATCAGAAATGCATTTCAGATCCTTAATAGCAGCAAGAAACTTAGCACCCTGCTTATTGGGAGCAACTTCAGAGGAGAGCTCATGCCACAGGATGACAGAATTGATGGCTTTGAGAATCTTCAGGTTTTGGACATGGATGGTTGCCAATTATCTGGAAAAATACCTCTATGGATATCAAGGGTCACGAATTTGGAGATGTTAATTTTAAGAAGCAATCAACTCACTGGACTAATACCAGGCTGGATCAACTCCCTAAACCATCTCTCCTTTATGGATGTGTCAAACAACAACCTTATAGGAGAAATTCCATGGAGATGGCTCCTTTCTCTTCTCTCCCTTCGTCCCCCCGCTCCCCGCTCCCCTCCTCCTCCCCTGCCCTTGCCGCTGCCCATGCCCCCTCCCCCCGGTCTTCTGCGGGTCGGGTTGGCTCTCCTTGCTCTTCTACGCCGGCGCCCTTCCCTGGTTCGCGT
Source organism: Triticum dicoccoides (assembly GCF_002162155.2). Classification (NCBI taxonomy): domain Eukaryota; kingdom Viridiplantae; phylum Streptophyta; class Magnoliopsida; order Poales; family Poaceae; genus Triticum; species Triticum dicoccoides. The sequence goes on from NC_041390.1 coordinate 106,089,608, forward strand.
TTTTGGGCGCTGGGCGACTCGGTGGAGTCGGATGATGATTCGGAGGTGTGCGCTCCCTCGATGGTGGTGCCGGTGGTGCCGTCCGTGCCTGCGGCGGGCCGCGCCCGAAAGTTTGCTCCGGGTGGCCGGGGCCAGCCGGTGTCGTTTCCCTCTGGGTCGTCGGGGTGGTGGTGCGTTGGTCGGGGTGGTGGTGCGTTGGTCGGCGCCGGCGGCGGGCGGGTCGGGGCCCGGCTCCTTCCCCTGATCTTGGTCTCCTCGGTCCTTCCCCGTCCGCTGTGATGTTAGGTTTGGTTGATGTGGCGTCTCCGGTCGCTGGTCCTGTTCGCCCTCCTCCTCTCCGGCCAGGGCCGGTGACGGTGGCGGCGGTCGCGCCGGCTGGTGCGGGGGCGGTTGGTGGCCAAACCCTAGATCCGGTTTGCCCTGCGGTCGAGGTGGGCCTGGCGGCGCCTGGTCCAACTCGGGCTGGGCCGTCCGGGCCCCCGGTTCTGTCGTCCCTCGAGTCTTCCCCCCTCCCGTCTGTGGGCCCGGGGCAGCTGGTTGTGGCCACTGCTTCGCGTCCGTCCCCCTCCCGGGCCTGCGGCCCCGTTTCGGCCCATTCGGCCCTCTCTGGCCTGGCCTGTTGTGGCTATTTATGGGTGCGCCGCGGTGCCTCTCCCCCCTTCCTAGGGTTTCCTGCTTCCGCCGCCGATATCCGCAGGGCACATCGCCCTATCCGCCACTTCTCTAGATCCGCTTCCTCCCCACCCCTCTCCTCCTCTCCTTCGCTGAAGTGATCGCCATGGACAAGTCTAGGGGCTCCTCCTCCGAGGCCCTTTCGGGTAGCAAGCGGGCCCGTGAAGCTTCGTCGGGCGATGGTGTTGATCTTGCCTATGAGGCGGAGCTGCGGTCGAAGCTCGAATCTGAGCGGGCGGTGCGCGTGCTGCCGGGCGAGCGGGAGGATTGGGAGGCGGGGCCAGAGTGTTCCGCCGCCAGATCTGGGGCGGCGCTCCCTGGATCTGGAGGTGCGTCGGGGTCGAGGCTGGATCCATGGTAGGCTGCTGCTGCTTCGGCTGGAGGTGGCTCCTCCTCGTCGGCGTCGAGTCCTGCTCCGGCCAGGGGCCCGGTCCCTCCGCCTCGGCCTCCCCCTCGCTCGTTTGTGGCGGGCGCTGCCTCTCGCTTGGGGTCGCGCTTCGGGCCTGGCTCTTCCTCTTCGCAGGCTGGGGACCAGTGTCCTCCTTCCTCAGCTTCGAGTGCCCCTTCTGCGCCCCGTGGCGATGGCATCCTGCCGCCGCCGCCTCCCCCTCCTCGACCGCATCCTGTTCCCTCGGGCCCTTCTTCGACCCTGACTTGTTTCGCTTGCCACCGCTCGAACCACTTCCAATCTAGATGCACTAACCCACCCTTCTGCCTCATTTGTCGCTCTGATGGTCATCTCACTGTGGACTGCCATAACCGTACCAAGAGCCCCCCCTTCATACAGTTTGGCTTGGATCTTCCCGGATGCTCATTCTTCGCTTTGGATGCTGATGTTCCTGTGGTGATGGCTGCGCCGTCCCTCTCTAACGCGGCCATCATCACGGTGTGTGGCCAGTTGATTTCTCCGCAGACCCTCTTGGATGGTTTGAAAATATGGGCGATGGTGGCTAGGACTGGCAGGTGCGCCAGCTTTCAGAGTATGAATTTGCAGTGGTTTTACCCTCCAAAGACTGTCTAAGGATGATCTCCTCGTGCACCAGTTTTACCCTCCCCCTGAACCAGCTTGTGGTATCTATCAAAGCGGCTACTTGTGGTGCCAAGGCGGTGGGCCCTCTCAGCAAGATTTGGGTGCTAGTTGACGACGTGCCAGTTGGGCTTCGATATGTGGAGTTCATGATGGCGTTTGGTAAGCTCATTGGCAAGCCCGTGGAAGTGGATTCGGAATCTTTGGGCAAGGTTGGCCCGGTTCGTCTCAGTGTTTGGTGCATCGACCCCGTCTGTGTTCATGGTTCTGTTGATGTCTTCCCTTCTCCTGAGGGTGTGCGACTTCGGGTTCGGGTGGAGGGTGCTGAACCCCGTGCTCCACCTCCGCCTCCCCCTTCCAAGCCTTCGGACCATGATGACATGCAGGGGGATGGTTCGGCTGGGGGGCATAACTCAAGTGGAGGGACTGATTCGCGTTTTACGCAATCTGAATGGGATAAGTTGGATTCGGATGAACGCGAGCTGCTTAAGGATAATGCCCCTGCTCCTAATCCTCAGAAGGAGGACTTGGCTTCCCATGGCGTTGTTGGTGGTAAGGGGACCCCCTTCTCTGGTGTCTGCTCCAATGTGCCTACTCGCCCGCAGTCTCCGTCCTTCTCTCGGATCGAGGACCTTCCCGCCTCCCCCATGCGCTCCACCGAGCCCTCAACTAAGAAGAAGAAGACTTCGGTCCGGAAATTCTCGGCTAAGAGTCGGGCCTCCTCTACTTCCAAGCTTTCGGCGGCGGGTCTGGCCCGTCGTCTGGACAAGGATCTGGGCTCCGCCTCGGGGTCTGGCCCCGGGCCAGCGTCGCCGGTCCGGTGCTCCCCTATGCTCCATTCTCCGGCGTCCACGGCGCGGAAGGGCCGGCGCGTGCGCGATTCTGGCGTTTCGGTGGCGGTGCGGGCGGAACGGCGTGCAGCGGCCAGGGACCTCCCTCCTACAGGTCCGTCTGCCCTCCCATCTCTTCCTGCCTCTCCTTTTCGCCTTGTTTTACCAGCTCTATCAGATGATCATCTGCTGCATATCATGCCTGATATTGGGGTGGCTTCTATACCGGGGATGGGCTCTCCCTCCCACCTTCTTTCTGTCATTAGGGCCAACGAGGCAGCCCAAGCTTCTATTGCTAAGGCCGTGGAGGCCGCGAAGGGTGCTGGCCCTGCTGGTGCTCAGGGCCGGGCCGGGGGGTTGGAGGCGACAAATGGTTGTGGCCAGTCGTCTGCCCCCCGGCCCTTGTTAAGGTTGGGCGTCCCAAGCGATCTAAGCCTTGTGTAGCCCCGTGCAGATTGAGTCTTCCTATTAAAAACCTTTCCTGCAAATGAGAGCTTTATTCTGGAATATTCGTGGTTTCGGTGCTAGGGGGCGCAGTGACCAGATTCATGACTTGGTTTGTGGTGAACATATTGACATTTTAGGGTTGGTCAAAACGTTTAAGGAATCCTTTTCCCCTTCTGAACTCTCTGCGATAGCTGGGATGGATAGGTTTGACTGGCACTCTCTCCCTGCTTCGGGCCATTCTGGGGGTATCTTGATCGGGTCCAAGCGGGACGTTTTTGATTTCATTGCTTTTGATCATGGTATCTTTTGGGCTAGTTGTGTGGTTCACCATCGTCAGTTGAACACTTTGTGGGAATTTATGGTGGTATACAGCCCTGTGAATCACACGCTTGCTCCTCTTTTTTTGGATGAACTTTTGATTAACATTGAAGCTTGTAATATTCCTCTTTTAATTGGGGGAGATTTCAATTTGTTACGTTCTCCGGCAGACAAGAACAATCCTAATTTCTCTTGGCCTCTTGCCAATGCTTTTAATGATTTCATTAGCAATTGTGCGCTTCTTGAGCTCCCTAGGGTGGAGGCGCGATTCACCTGGTCTAACCATCAATCCTCGCATGTCCGGTCGGTACTGGACAGGGTTTTTGTTTCTGATTAATGGGACTCGCTGTGTCCCCGCGCGTTGCTTAAGGCCAGGCCTGCGGTGGGCTCTGATCATGTTCCCCTGATCCTGGATGTCGGTATCCTTTCACTTGTCTCTCCCTCCCGTTTCCAGTTTGATGCGTCTTGGCTTGTTGTTGAGGGTTTTTGTGACATGATGCTTTCTAAGATTACTAATCTTCTAGCTTCCCCTCATCGTTCCTTTGGTCCCATGGATGATTGGCACAAGTTGTCTTATGAGCTGCGTAAATTCTTGAGGGGGTGGTCTCGGAATAGGGCGGCCGATCTGCATAGAGACAAAGAGTCCCTTGAATCTCAAATCCGGGATTTGGACCAATCTGCTGACACATCTAGGCTCTCCGCCTCTCAGTAGGCCACTCGCTACTCCCTGGAAGACGCTTTGATGGTGCTTCACCAGCAGTCAGAAATTTCCTGGCGCCAACGAGGTGCCCTCAACTGGACCTTGAAGGGTGATGCTATGACGGCATATTTCTTTGCGATCGCGAATGGCAGACGCCGCAGATGCTTCATTGACACTCTATTGATTGACGGCGTTAAAATTTTGGACCAGTCCCTCATCATGAATCACATTGTTAGCTTCTATTCCAATCTACTCGGCTCTAAGCCGGACCCTGGGTTTGGCCTCTGCTCTGACTTCTGGGACGAGGGGTCTAAGATCTCTCCGGGCGAAAATTCGGGCCTGATGGTCCCCTTATCTGACGATGAGATCTGGCAGGTGATCAGCTCGGCTAACCTGAACGCTGCTTCCGGCCCAGATGGTTTTTCTATCCCCTTCTTCAAAAAATTCTGGCAGCAGTTGCGGCCTCTCATTTGTAATATTATCCATGGGTTCTGGTTGGGTACGGTGGATATCTCTCGCCTTAATTACGCTGTCATTTCCCTTATTCCTAAAGTCAAGGGCGCGGACTTGATCTCGCAATTCAGGCCGATTGCCCTTATTAATAACTTCGCCGAGTTTCCAGCTAAAGGGCTAGCCACTCGCCTCTCCCCCATTGCCCATCGTACCATTAGTCCTTTTCAGTCGGCTTTCATTAAGGGTCGTTTCATTCTAGAAGGGGTTCTCTGCTTGCATGAAATCGTTCATGACCTTAAGATTCACAAGTCAAAAGCGGTGACTCTAAAATTAGACTTTGAGAAGGCATATGACTCGGTGAGTTGGCCTTTTTACGTAGAGTTTTATTGGTCAAAGGGTTTGAGGGGCCCCTTGTCCATAGAATTCTGCAGTTGGTCTCGGGAGGCCACACTGCCATCAATGTTAATGGTCAGGTTAGCAAATTCTTTGCCAATGGTAGGGGCCTGCGGCAAGGCGATCCTGCCTCTCCCATTTTATTTAATTTTGTTGCGGATGCTTTATCTCGCCTGCTTTCCAGGGCCGCCACCTGTGGGCCCATTACTCCGGTTTGTTCTAATCTTATTCCCCATGGTCTGACCCATCTCCAATACGCGGACGACACTATTATTATGGTCGAGTTGAATGAGGCCTGCCTTGCCCACCTCAAATTTATCTTATTATGCTTCGAGGCGATGTCGGGGCTTAAGATTAACTTCGCCAAGAGCGAAGTGGTTGTGACTGGTGTGGAAGAGTCGGAAGCCGCGCGAGTGGCCCACCTTCTTAACTGTAAGCTGGGCTCCTATCCGTTCAAGTACTTGGGTTTGCCTATTTCCCCGGATGTGCTTCATGCCAAAGATTTTGCCCCGGTAGTCACAAAGGTGGAGAACAGGGTCCTTCCCTGGCGGGGTAGATATAACTCGAATGCGGGTAAGGTGGCCCTAATTAATACTTGCCTCTCCTCCCTCCCCATGTACCTTATGGGCTTCTATCTCTTGTCGGCTGGGACTCATGCTGGTTTTGATAAACACCGTGGGGCGTTCTACTGGAATGCAGGGGACAATCGTCGCAAATACCGCTTCGTCAAATGGAAATTGATGTGTAGGCCCAAAAACCTTGGGGGGTTAGGAATTCTTAATACTTCCATCATGAATCAATGCTTGTTGATTAAATGGTGGTGGAAGATTATGAGTGCTGAGGATCAACCCCTTTGGTTGTCGATCCTTAAGGCTAAATATTTTCCGTCTTCGAACCCGATGTTTGCTTTGCCGCGTGGTGGCTCTCAGTTTTGGAAGTCTCTGGTCAAAGTTAGACCTGTTTTCAATCTTTCGTTAAGTTTGTTGTTGGGGACGGATCCTCGATTAGGTTTTGGCTTGATTGGTGGTATTGAGATTCACCCCTCTCGGTGACCTTCCCTACCCTTTTCTCTTACTGCTCTGATCCTAATATTTCTATTGCGAAGCTTGCGTCCCAGGGGTGGAACCTGGCCTTTCGTCACTCTCTGTCGCCTGTAGAGCTTGAAGATTGGCAACGTCTTACTGCCCTCTTCCCTACGCTCTCGACGGTCAGGGATTCGGTGCTTTGGCCGCTTTCTGCCTCTGGACGTTTCTCTGTTAAGTCTCTCTATTCCAAGCTCGTTGGTGGCACGCCTACCAATCGTTTTTCCCAAATTTGGAAGGCCCGTATTCCCCCTAAGATTAAAATCTTCTTGTGGCAAGCTTTCCGAGGCCGGTTGCCCTCGGCTGACCAAATCCGTAAGAGAAATGGGCCGGGCTCCCAATTTTGCGCCCTTTGCGGTGATGTGGAAGACTCGAAACATATCTTTTTTCACTGTCACCTGGCTAAGCTTGTTTGGAGTTGCGTGCGGGACTGGCTTCGTGTCTCTTGGGCCCCTGCCTCCTTTGCCGAGCTGCGCAGCTTGGCTTCCAACCTCTCCGGTGTATCTAGGCGCATCTTTTGGGTGGGCTTGGGGGCTTTATGCTGGTCCCTGTGGACAACTAGGAACAAATTTACTATCGAGCATGTGTTTCCGGCTAAACCGGCTGACTGCTTATTTAAATTGTGTGCTTTCCTGTAGCAGTGGAAATCATTGACTAAGGTCGACGACCAAGAGGCGCTTTCTATGCTGATCTACAAAATCCGGACGACGGCGTCTCAGTTATGCAGACAAGAGCAGGATGCTTGATTGCTTCTTTTGGGCCGGATGCTTTAGCTTCAGTTGGACCTTTCTCTTCCGGCTTGCGTGTCGTGTACTGGCGAGGGAGCCATGTACCTGACTTTTTATCCTCCGTCGTCTCGCCCAGCGTTGGGGCTTGGGTGTGTTTGATACGTATCTGTGATGCTGTTGCTACCTTACCTTTTGGCTTTATTTATAAAGTCGGGAGTATGCCTTCTCTCTAAAAATTGGAGAAATTCCATTGACCTTGACGGAGATGCCAATGCTAAAATCAACTGAGAACTCAAGTCATTTGGGCCCAAGGGTCTTTGAGCTGCCTCTTTATATTGATCCATCACTTCAATACCTTGCAGATACATCTTTCCCACTAGTGTTGAATCTAAGCAACAACAACTTCACAGGTGTGATTCCCCCACAGATTGGTCAGTTGAAAGTTCTTGTTGCACTTGATTTCAGCTTCAACGAGCTATCAGGACAGATCCCAGGATCAGTACGCAATCTCACAAACCTGCAGGTCCTAGACTTGTCCAACAACAATCTCACAGGTGCAATCCCAGCTGCATTGAACAGCTTGCACTTCCTTGCAGCGTTTAATGTTTCTGGCAATGACTTAGAAGGCCCTATTCCATCTGGAGGACAGTTCAACACATTTGAGAGCTCTAGCTTTTATGGGAATACAAAACTCTGTGGGTCTATGCTCATTCACAAATGTGGTTCAGCAGAAGCACCTCCAGCCATTATTCTGTCAAAAAAACAAACTGATTACAAGGTGGCTTTCGTGACTGCCTTTAGTGCGTTCTTTGGTGTAGGGGTGTTGTATGATCAGACAGTCCTATCGAGGTATTTTGGCTAGTATTACTCCAATATACATATCTGTTTATTGCCAACTTAGATCATATTAGGCTGCTATCTAGGCTTAGCAGCATGTCCAGTGATGAATAAGCTTATGCTCTAGGTATGAGTCATAAACTCATAATTAGGTCTACAAGATATTCTAGGATCAAGGGTTATTCTACTTCTTGGAGATGTAAAAGTATGTAATATTGTGGGACGGTGTAAACTGAAGAAATATTATATTAATACAATGAGAAGTTGACATTCTCGACTCTGCTGTGACTCTTTTCAGAGCATAAAAATCATTGTAACTTTAATTCATTATTTCCTTTGCTTGCTGAGCATTGAGCAATACATAACACTGGCGTCATGCTACTTTTTTAGGTATAAGACCAGTACTACTACTAGTGCACCATAATCTGTGAAAATGTATGAAGCAGAGAACGTCCAATTTTGTAGCTGAGCGCATTTTGTGAGGAGTGCATCCCAAGGTTTTGTGTGCCCAGGACGCTAATCTGTAGCCGAAACTACTTCACGTACGACGGTTTACAATCCGATTGTCATACTACAAGTGATCCAACGACATCTTTAGCTACGCGCACGCGCCCCATTCTCAATTCAGACGATTCTTTCCACAGGAAGTTAAATTTCACCACGTACCTTGGGAGCGTGTGTCCACGGACCTGCTTCCCTAGCCTCCGTCCGCCAGCGCTACCCAATCCGATTGAGTTCTGGTCAAGTGCGTCCTACTCAGAAGGAACAGTGAGTGCCAGCCACTTCGAGTTCTCTCCAGATCATAACAGATATATTATAACCCACATGTAAAGTAATATTCTCATGTTCTTTGTCTTACAGACTGAACCACTCTACTCTGATCAACGACAGATGAACAAGTAGGAAGAAAGAGAGCCTGTATAATGTTACAGCGCAAAGGGCACAAGGCATCAGTATCAAGTTGATACTATCAACCGTCCACCAGGTCCATTAATCTATCTGGAGGAGGACAAACTCGAACATTGGTTCGCCAGCGCAAAGTGATGTAACCTCTATCATGATCAATGATGGACACTCCAACAACAGGAAATCAAATGAACTGCAGCTCCACATACTCAAGAGCATAAAAACAGCATCAACCTAAAAGAAATGGAAAGCAGTCCTTGCTCACACAAACAACTTTCAACCAATTAATCCAAGGCGAGGGAAAGGCAAGAGCACAGATGAAGCGAAGGGAATGATTGGTTCAACAGATTGGGACAATCTCAGTTTGTTCATCCATAGCAACACGTCTGTAAAAGAAGAACATCAATCGAACATACAGGAATTTTTCTACGTAAATTATTTAATTCCAAGGTAAATGCAGAATACAATTCAATACAAAATTCTGTCGCTCTATATTTTATAGAGAAATGTTCATTTTGAACATTTTGAAAAGATCACTATAGTTTTACTATGCTGTAAAAAGAAAACAACCTTTTGCGAAAACACCTTGTGGTGTTCAATCCTAGGATTCATCAATTCTAGAATGTCATAAATCAGAGAGGCCCTTGGCTGTGTTCATTGACCCTAAAAAGGTTCTGTTCACACAGTGCGTACTTTTTGGCTACCAGTTGCAGCTTGACATGTAGTATTACAAGAGTCGTTTCACATTGCTGTATAGGAGCAGAATATCAAGAAAAAACATAGTGCACATGATGGATACCTTAACTACTGATTACAACTAATCTTAACTACTGATTACAACTAATAAAATGGACACTGATTCTTGTTAAGTCGACAAATGATGAAACAATTATTATGGACTAGAATGAAATGCGACTGCTTCTCACTCAATCATTGAAAAAGAAAAGAACAACATATCATTTGTTTATTGTACACAATAAAGATTAGATGCCACAGAATTTCAACCTCCTGCTGATTCAGTTGCACCGGGTGGGTGTTATTATTTTGTGTAAGAAAAAAATGTAGCTGTCATCAGATAAGTTGTAAAAATGTTCAGCCTTGCTTTAAGTCAAACCCAACTAACCCCTGTTATATAGGTGATGTCGCTGTTGTGGGTAGGTGTGCATAGCTTAAAAATTATCCTTCTTATGTATTGCAGATAATACTAGGCAATAATGACACAGGACTGACTACACGGAATTAGGAAAGCTAGGGCAAGATTCTGGGGGAATCATGCAACCAAGCAAGCTTGCATGGCATGCATCCTGCCAATACGAGCGAAGGGGTGCCAGATGCCGAAAAGAACTAGGTTTGAGCAACATTAACAATCTAAGAAAGGCCATATGACGATAGCTACAACACATCATTCAATCAATCAACAGCACTTAGGTAGTGGCAGTGGATCTAGGAGACCAGGGTAGTGGCAATGCTCTTCCTTGATTCTTTGGCAAACTGCACACTCATGTAGAAAAGTTTCAATCTCCTGGCCTTGCGCCAATAAAATAGCTTTTTTACCCTTTGATAGGTAGCCACAATGCCTGAATGGCCTCCTATGGGACATCTTCTCTAAATCATGTAAGTGCGTCAACCCTGACATCGATGATGGAGTTTAATTGCAAAGCTGATAGGATAAGAGGTCAGACTAAGATTAACAAACCAGTTTGTGCTTGGAAGTCAGACTCGTGAATAAATTAGTGGATATGCAATCGCAGCTAATCTTTGACCAGATTTTCTTGTCATCGCGATGACCAGAAGGGATGAAATGAGACAGAGACCAGAGCAGGTTGCTCCTTTCCTCTCTTGCTCTTTCTTCAAGAGAAACTAGTACTTCATCCTGCCAGACCAAAGCTTACGCTTGTGGTTTACAGGCTAATTTCTAGTCGCTCACGTAGGTAGTGATTTCACATACCTTTCTTTGGGCTGACTATTGTGCTGCTAGTCTCCTTGGCAACAGCAGTCAATCCTAGACCCATTTCTTTTCCTTTTCTTGAGTGGGACCTGAAAGAGGATCAAACAAAACGGAGACATGAGCTGCCTGTTCCATTCCTCTCGTGATCTTCACCAGCCCATTGGTTCCCTTGCTAGCTTCTTCAGAAAGCCATGCGGTCACACCATTGCCCAAACAGCAGCAGATTTCCCTTGCCTTTTCTAGGATTGGCTCTCGTGCTGCTGATATCCTTGGCCCCTCCGACCAGCTCCTGCACGGAGCAGGAGAAGAGCTCCCTCCTCCAGCTCCTTGCTGGGTTCTCGCAGGACGGCGGCCTCGGGGCGTCATGGCGGAACGATACGGACTTCTGCACTTGGGAAGGGATCACCTGCAGCCCCAACAGGACGGTCAGTGATGTTTTGTTGGCCTCTCGAGGCCTCGAGGGGTCCATCTCACAGTTCATTGGAAATCTCACCGGCTTGTTGCGCATCAACCTGTCGTGCAACTCACTGTCCGGTGGCTTGCCGCTAGAATTGGTGTCATCCAGCAGCATCCTTGTCCTTGATGTCAGTTTCAACCGCCTGACAGGAGCACTGAGCGAGCTGCCATCTTTAACCCCTGCACGGCCTCTGCAGGTAGTGAACATCTCAAGCAACTTGTTTACAGGAAGGTTTCCATCCACAACATGGGAAGTGATGAAGAGCCTGGTCGCGCTCAATGCCAGCAACAATAGTTTTACTGGGCAGCTACCAACTACACTCTGTCTCAGCGCACCATCTTTTGTTGTGCTTGAACTCAGTTTTAACGAATTCAGTGGAAACATTCCTCCTGGACTCGGTAATTGCTCCATGCTGAAATTGCTCGGCGCTGGCTACAACAACCTCAGTGGGACTCTTCCAGACGAGGTCTTCAAAGTCACCTCATTAGAGCACCTCTCTTTACCTAACAATTGGTTAGAAGGAGCACTTGATGGCATCATCAAGCTCACAAATCTGGTCACCCTTGATCTTGGGGGCAACAAGCTCAGCGGCAATATTCCGGATTCCATAGGTCAGCTGAAGAGTTTGGAGGAGCTGCATTTGGAACAAAACCACATATCAGGGGAGCTGCCATCAGCTCTGAGCAATTGCACACATCTCACAACAATTAGCTTAAAGGGCAACCAATTCCATGGAGAACTTACCAAGGTCAACTTCTCAAACCTGCCCAATCTAAAAAAAATAGATCTTCTGCACAATAACTTCATCGGCAACATTCCAGAAAGCTTATACTCGTGCAGCAATCTGACTGCACTACGGCTCTCGGGCAATCATTTACATGGCCAATTGTCAGAAAAGATAGGCAATCTGAAGTCTCTCTCGTTTCTATCAGTTGCTAACCTCTCCCTTACGAACATCACAAGAACACTTCAGATCCTTGGGAGATCCAGGAGCCTGACCAACCTTTTTATTGGGTCTAACTTCCTGCATGAGGCCATACCAGAGGATGACAGCATTGATGGTTTTGAAAATCTTCATGTTCTTTCTATGAGTGATTGTTCATTGTCTGGAACAATACCTGGTTGGTTATCCAAGCTCACACATTTAAGGATGCTATTTTTGCAAAGCAATCAACTAACTGGACCAATACCTGAATGGACCAGCAGCCTGAACTTGCTCTTCTATTTAGACATATCAAACAACAGCTTCATAGGTGAAATTTCAACTGCCTTAATGGAGATGCCAATGCTAAAATCAGACAGGACTGCGCCAAAGGTCTTCTTTGAACTGCCTGTTTATCTTTTCAGTCCATTTATCCAATACCTCAAACCTGGTGCTTTTCCTAAAGTGCTTAATCTAGCCATCAATAATTTCACTGGTGCGATCCCGGAGGAGATCGGTCAGTTAAGAGCACTCGTCGCACTCAATTTAAGCTCCAACAAATTATCAGGAGAGATCCCTCAAGAGATCTGCAACCTCAGGAACCTGCAGGTGCTCGACTTGTCTGTTAATCATCTTACTGGTATAATTCCAGCTGCACTGAACAATCTGAACATCCTTTCTGAGTTCGACATTACTAACAATGACCTAGAAGGCCCTATTCCAACCGGAGGGCAGCTTAGCACGTTTCCAGATTCTAGCTTTGATGGAAACCCAAAATTGTGTGGTCCTGTGATTGCAAACCCTTGCGGTTCAGCCGTAGCAGATCCAGAGCTCACCAACTCCAGAGAACAGATCAGCACTAATGCCATCTTTGCGATTGCCTTTGGTGCTTTCTTTGGAGTAGGAGTCCTATATGATCAGATGGTCCTAACCAGATATTTTGGCTAGAACCTTGCAACTGTTATCAGTTTATCATCGCCCAAACCATGACGTGATCTCAAGTGGTTCTCAGTTCAGGAAGACCAATTCAGTGGCTGCAGACCCAGCAAGAACAATATCCCTTGTAAACCTGCTATCTTGAGTTAGTGATGTTCATCGTTGTACTCCATGTAACAGAAACATGATTAACGAGTGAACAACATCAACAGTGTGTCAGCACATTATTATTGTGGAACGTCTAACTATTTGGTCAGTATTTACTTTGATACATACGCATACAGTGATGAATGTTTCTCTTGGAGAAAGTTGACTAGAGGAGGACACATAATAAGCAAAATCGCCAAAGCACACATAAGCAATCTGCAGTCTGGTACACTCAAATCTGTAACTATTTGCAGTCTAGCAATCTGTAACTCCAAGTCTCCAACCCAGGATCGCAAGTATCCACAGAAAACAACACTGGCGCTGAGAGAAAATTCAGAAATGTCAACAAAGCTAGCACTACAATGTGGCACGAATTAAGCACCTGCTCCGTGGTTTCTACAATATACCTCGGCAAAGGGCTCACGTCACGTTCGGCCTTGGTCGAATCTCCGGTCCCCTGCCTGCCTGGCCTCCTCAGACCAGCTGAGGCGGGAGGCGAACCGCCGCACGCCGCCGTAAAGGGTCGCCGCGTGGACGGATTTGAACTTAAAACGAGACTAGCGAACAATTAAACATCAACCAGGCGCCCAAGTATTATTTTTTTCCTCAGACTTCCTTTTTTCAGATATATACCTTCTGAGTGCGCGACACTGGACCTGTTTCCTAGCCTCCGGTGTCCGTCCTCCAGCGAGCTTAGCGAACTCGGAGCAGCCGGCCCACCGCCACGCGGGGTCGCCGGGAGTCGCCGCATCCCCCTCGCCAGAGTGCTCCGGGAGGGGGAGGCTTGGTTCGATTTCTGCCTGGCCACTGGCCACCAGAAGTGGGAGTGCGGCGGTGCGGCCACCCTCGGGACGCCGGCGCACTGAGTTGGGCAGGACTCGACGTTGGGCCGTATGGGGGGCAGTATCTGGGTTGGCTTACAGATAACAGTTTGGGCTGGCTTCATCTTGGGCTTCAAATTGGGTGGGCTTAGAGATGCTTCAATGCCTAAAAAAGAGATAAAATTGTACCTGCTCCTTTTTTTGTGGGAAAGGAACTTTTTTTGTGGGTATTGCCAAGCCAGCATAAAAATATCCAGCCATTATATGTACGATGTTGTAGGAGTGTGACTAACAACATTTGCATGGCAACTTATCTTAGCTAAGCTTATTATTGCACATATTCCTTCTGGTTGTCCACAAATGATCAATTCTGATTTCTAAAAAAAATGATCAGTTTCTGAAAAGTTTTTTTCCTACCAAAAAAAAAACTTCTTACAAGCTTTGCAAATGTAGTAGTGTTTTGAGTATACACATACTAATTCTTTTATTTTAATTTTAAACTAATGAAGTGGGTTCCAAGATATGACACAAGTGGGCATTTACACGCAATGATATACACCCCTATAAATATTAAGTGTAGAATGATATATACCCCAAGTGTATTTACGATTGGTTGCCTTGTATTTAGCCGAGCCGAGCTAGAGAGAAGTTGGTATGAACTTTTGCTCGTCCAACTAAAGCTAGTTGCACTGTTGTATGAACTTCTGCAAGTTGACCTAAACTAACTCAATTGTACATATCTTAACCTAGGGACCAAATATGTGCATGTAGAAGTAAAAATAATAATCTAGAATTTCAGTTGATGTCTTGTGTTTCCAGCAAGTGGTTTAGCTGAGAGATTGACAACTCTAGCTAGTATCAAAAAATGACAACTCTCGCAATAGATATTGGCAAAGCATGACACTCTCAAGTGAGCTACTCAACTATGCTCAATCCAAATGTGAACAATAAAGAACACTGGAGTACGTAAACACTGGTTATCACAAAACTTGATTCTGAACTAGTACAACACTATAGGCAACATGCTTCCCTTTTAACTCTTACCTACTACCTAGAAAAAGAACACATGCCCACCAAAATTTACATTTTTTTCAGTAACCTTTTAGAAGTTATACTGATAGGTGTTCTGGTCGGTAAGTAATACTGTATTAAATATAATAAATTCAGCAGCGGTCAATTGAGGTTGAGAGAATAAGCTAAATACCTTATTCCATGTGCAAAGGGTTCATCTCTCTACTCGAGATCTGCTTTCCCCATCGGAAGTTCATCTTCAGCCGTTTGGTCGTTTTGGGTTATGTTTGATGAGATCATAATCTTCAAAGAAAACAACATGACATGTCACAGGGGATTTGGAACTAGATGTCTGATACACATATTAATTATTATATTTGTCTAAATGGGTTGGCCCACAGGTTAAAGGTCATACATGCATCTAACCATGCATTAACCTTTCTGAGGTCCATAAACCAAAAGAAGAGGTACACCTCTTTGTCTAACCCACAAGATTTGCTTTTCTTTAGTGTGGTGGGATGTATGAGGGAGACCATGTCACCGAAAAACGCTTTGACTTTTTTTTTCGAAGACCCTACCTCTTTTTTTATAGGGAGCGGGAACCCTACATCTTTGTCTAACCCACACTATTTGAACCTCAGTCTTGCTGCTTAATTGCTAAAGGCTTACTCTTACTTGTTGGAACCACTATACTTGCGACCATGTCAAAGGCGATCTACTATGCTCACAGACACATATCCATCAACTGACAGTTTGAGGGGTCCGGCTATAGATGCTCTAAGCGTTCATAGACACATGCCCATCAGCTTACGATCTTCTCCTTCCAAGTGAGGAACTGTGACTCTGTGAGGTGGACTTTTTGTACAAAGCAATAAGAATTTGAGGTGGGCTTTTTGTACAAAGCAATAAGAATTCGAGACCCCCACAAAGTCGTAAAGTGGTACGCGTGCAGTTGCAATCTTCAAAGTCTGTTGTCATGCTTCTGTACGTCATAATAAACAGAATAATTTGTAAGAGAAGATTGCATCTGAAGTAGGAGCAAACCTTAATAGCATCCACGCTAGATTTAATATGAAATGTTATTACCCACATGTACAATGATCCATGACATATATGCACTCCCATTGAAATACAATGACACTCTACTTGACACCAAATATTATAGCCACTCAACTACCAGCGAGACACCGGTAGTCAACACTCGACTTAACACGGCATATTATTAGCAACTCGGAAAAAAAATTAGGTGGCATCAAAATGACATCAACAAAAATTTCAAACAGAAATATTCAACAAAACTGACAGAATCCGAATGGACAGCTCTTGTTTTTTTATTTAGGAAATGGTAGTTTAGCATGCTTTCAGAATGGACAGTTTCAGGAAACTGTCAAACAAAAATATTCAAAATGGGCAGTTCCACCACAACACCATGCAGCAACTATTTTTCATATAGCAGGTACACCAAGAAATTTCACATGCCTTCACTTGGCTTGGCTCTCGTGCTGCTGGTCTCTTTGGTCTCTCCGACCAGCTCCTGCACCGAGCAGGAGAAGAGCTCCCTTCTCCAGCTCCTCGCCGGGCTCTCGCAGGACGGCGGCCTCACGACGTCGTGGCAGCACGACACCGACTGCTGCACATGGGAAGGGATCACCTGCAACCAAGATAGGAAGGTCACTGATGTTTCGTTGGCTTCTCGAGGCCTCGAGGGGCCCATCTCGCTGTTCCTTGGCAACCTCACCGGACTTTTGCGCCTCAACCTTTCCCGGAACTTGCTGTCTGGTGGCTTGCCACTGGAATTAGTGTCATCCAGCAGCATCCTTGTTCTTGACATCAGCTTCAACCGCCTCACAGGAGGCCTGAGCGAGCTGCCATCTTCAACCCCTGCGCGGCCTCTGCAGGTACTCAACATCTCAAGCAACTGGGTTACAGGCATATTACCAATCACAACATGGGAGGTGATGAAGAGCCTGGTCATTCTTAATGCTAGTTCCAACAGATTTACTGGTCAGATACCAACTACACAATGTGTTAGCGCGCCATCTTTTGTTGTGCTTGAGCTCAGTTTCAACCAACTCAGTGGGAACATCCCTCCAGGACTCAGTAATTGCTCGGTGCTGAAATTGATTGGTGTTGGCTACAACAACCTCAATGGCACGCTTCCAAATGAACTCTTCAACGTAACCACGTTAGAGCACCTCTCGTTGCCTAACAATAGGTTAGAAGGAGCTCTCGATGGCATTAGCAAGCTCACAAATCTGGTCACCCTTGATCTTGGCGGGAATGAGCTCAGCGGCAATATTCCAGAGTCTATAGGTGATCTGAAGAGATTGGAGAAGCTGCATTTGGAACACAACAACATGTCAGGGGAGCTGCCAGCAGCTCTAGGCAACTGCACAAATCTTGTAACAATTGACCTCAAGGCAAACCAATTTAGCGGAGAACTTACCAAGGTCAACTTCGTAAGCCTGTCCAATCTAAAAAAACTAGATCTTCTTTCCAATAACATCACCGGCACAGTTCCAGAAAGCATATACTCCTGCAGCAAGCTGACGGCACTACGGCTATCTTACAATCCTTTCCATGGTCAATTGTCAGAAAAAATAGGCAATCTGAAGTCCCTCTTATTCCTATCACTTGCTAATAACTCTCTTACAAATATCACAAGAACACTTCAGATGCTTAGCAGTTCCAGGAGCCTCACCACCCTTTATATTGGGTGCAACTTCCTGCATGAGACCATGCCAGAGGATGTCAGCATTGATGGTTTTCAGAATCTCCAGGTTCTTTCTATAAATCATTGTTCATTGTGTGGAAAAATACCTGATTGGCTATCAAAGCTACCGAATTTGGGGATGCTATTTTTGCAAGGCAATCAACTAACTGGACCGATACCTGAATGGATCAGCAGCCTAAATTTTCTCTTCTCTCTAGATATATCAAACAACAGCCTTACAGGGGAAATTCCAAGGTTCTTAATGGAGATGCCAATGCTAGAATGAGATAATACTGCACCAAAGGTATTCTTTGAGCTGCCTGTTTGGAACAAGAACCAATTTCTGCAATACCTCACGCCCAGTGCTTTTCCTAAAGAGCTTAATCTAGCCATGAATAATTTCACTGGTATGATTCCGGCGGAGATCGGTAGGTTACAAGGACTATTTTCACTTAACTTGAGCTCCAACAGATTATCTGGAGAGATACCAGAACAGATCTGCAATCTCACGAACCTGCAGATGCTCGACTTGTCTGGTAATCATCTCACTGGTAAGATTCCAGCTGCATTGAACAATCTGCACTTCCTTTCCAGATTCAACATTTCTAATAATGACCTAGAAGGCCCTATTCCAAACATGGGCCAGTTCAGCACGTTTCCGGATTCTAGCTTTGGTGGAAACCCAAAACTGTGTGGCCCTATGGTTGCAAACCATTGTGGTTCGGCAGAAGCAAGTCCAGTTTCCATTGACCCTATAAAACAGATTGGTAGTGAGGCCATCATCTTTATGACCTCCTTCGGTGTTTTCTTTGGAGTAGGAGTCCTATATGATCAGAAAGTCTTAGCTAGACATTTTGGCTGAAACCATGTAACCGTTATCACCGTTAACAAATGGTTAATATTTGTAAATATTGAGTATAGAATATAAGAACATTTGACTCTGCAGTCCAGTAAAGAAAATCTACAGGGAAAGCACACAAGAGGCGCTCCAATGATAACTTATCACAAAAAATGTCATTTTTCATCTCCTTTGTAGCCTCTCCTGCCTAAAGCTGATTCAGTAAGAATACTTTTCTTTAATGATAACCAGAAATAAATCTTGATTTTCAGAAGTACTCTAGCACTTATATTAGAGTCAGATGTTTAAATTGCCATGTGTAAAGAGCTAACCAGAAGCCTTGCAAATCAGACCAACTTTGTGTCTCTGTTGTTGTCAAGTACACCCCTGGTGCAGGCTGACTTCATTTCTTCCTACGTAAGTAGGGTGTCTCGCCCAAAAGCATCCTCTTGCACTGCTAAAGTAAATAAGTTAGACACAGACACCGTGGAACCACTAATTTCAGAGCAATCATGTACTGTTTCATGTCAGAATTATTTTTACTGATTCTCCCATGAGCTAACAGCATGCTGCATAAGAAAGCAAGTAGGCACCAAATTCTATTTTCAATTGCGAATATGCATCAAGAAGATCATGTGACAACAGATGTACCATGATAAAAGAATGCAAATATATTCTAGGCATGACAGGTTGAAAAATGTCTAGCACAGGTAGCATAGGGGAAGGTATAAAAGGGTGCATCGGGAGATCAGACGATCCTTGAATTACATAGGAAGGCATTTATTTTTTTGCAAGAAACATAGGAAGGTGCTTATTCTAGTAGAAAGCCAATGGCGTTAAACTGGTTTGTCATTGTCAATGTTAATCACTTCCTAGTATTATCAGCTAAATATGTCAGCTATCTATGCACTTAATACTCTAAGGGCATAAAATTATAACCCCCAAGCGTGCAAGATCTGTTTTGCACAAACACGATCCCCCTAAATAGTAAGTACTTTTGGTTTGTGGACTCGAAAAACTCAATGCAACAATACGATAAGCGGGAAAAAACAATATTGTCAAACAATCCATATCCTACTTTCAGCATGGCCTGAATCATATATGATAGCATCATACTATTTGGTTGGCGTAAAAGCTGCGCCAGGAGCTGGTGGAAAATTCACCTTCCACTTGCATTATTCCATTTCGCAGTGTTAGTGTGAGAGACATTGATTCAACAGACTTGGCTCCTAGCAGCAGCAGCCGCAGGCCGCTGGCTCGTTGACCTCAGGTTGAAGTGCACTGCCACGGGTCAGAGCTTGATGATGGCGAGGAGGGCGAGTGGCGGTCGGCGGCGTTGGGGAGATCTGGCCGCTGGGCGACGTGAGACGCACCTGCGGGTGAGCCGCGGGCCGCAGCGACGGGGAGAGCCGCCGGTTGTACGCCGACGCGGCGGGGAGGTCAGCGGGGTCGAGGAACGCGGCTCCGGCGGCTGCCCGCCCTGCGGCGACAGATGCTAGGGCATCGCCGGGGGGAGAGAGATATGCAGCCGAGGCGCCAAAGGATGGCAACGCGGCCCAAGGAGCCTGGCCGCCTTCCACAAGAGCTTGGCCGCCGTGAAGGAGGCGACTACACCTGTCCTGCTCATGCGGTCATGCCCTCAAGGTGTTTGCGAGAATGTCGTCTCTGTTTGCAGAATGCACAGTATGCCGTGTCTGACACTTATTTGCAGAATGCAGAACACCATCATTTCATTCCATCGCAGATAAGATCAGTGCCAAGCTCGATAATGGATGGTCGCAATTGTATTAAGCATAGTCCACCTAGCTACATACTGAAAACAGCTTCAATCTTGCTGATCAGCATAGTCGACCTAGCTACACACTGAAAACAGCTTCAAGCTCCTTACTGATCAACGAGCATCGGAGCGACTAAGCTAGCTAACACTTTAGCGACCTTGTGCTTATAGAGGAAGGTTGGAATGGGCAGCTCGCTCGGATCCGGCGACATGATGAAGGTCGGCATAGGCAGCTCGCTCGGGTCCGGCGACACCATGAATGTCGGGCCAGCGAACAAGGATGCCTCCGAGTCCACCTCCATCTTAGCCAGAGCCTTTGGCTTCTTGTCGGGCCGGTCCATCAACGGAGCGAGGCCAGCGAAGGGTGATGCCTCCACCACGGTACGAGGTGTCGCCTTCTTCTCCGACGCCACAGGGCCAGCGAAGAGTGTCGCCACCGAGTCTGCCACCATCTCAGTCGTAGGCTCTGCCTTCTCCGAAAGGTCGATCGACGGAGAAGGGCAAGCGAAGGATGTCACCACCGAGTCTAGCTCCATCTCAGTCACAGGCTTTGTCTTCTTCCCGAACCGGCCGGCCGACGGGGCGGGGCCGGCGGAGATTGATGCCTGCGAAGCTGCCACCATCTCAGCCGGAGGCCTCGGCTTCTTGTCGCACCGGTCGACGGATGGCGCGCGGCTCGCCGGCCTCTTCCAGTTCTCTCTCGGCGTCTCCACGCGGCCGAGGCGCTCGACGCCGCCGTTCAAACTCTCGGCACGGCGGAGCGTCTTGTCAGTGGCCCAGCTGGAGCTCCGGGAAGCACGTCCGGGAAGGTCGATCTTGTCTCTGATCCAGCTTCTGCTCATCGAGGCACGTCCAGGCTGCTGCTTCTTGGTGTCCAGCTCCACACGAGCCGTGTACACCGCCGGAGGAGGCGTCAGGAGGAGGCAGCGCGCCGGGGTAGGCAACAGCGGCGGCAAGGTCGCAGCGACATGGCTAGCCATCTCTGCAAAACACAGGACACAGCAAAGAACAGAGAGACCAAGTGATTGCACAAGCGAAACAAGTAAACAGAACAATTGCGATGCTGAAATTCAGATGATGACCGGAGAAGAAAGAGGAAACTCGCCGGATTCTTTGCTCGCCGTCGGCGAGAGAAGCTCGCCGGGTTGTTAGGTCGCCAGGAGAACGTCGCGCGTGATCTATCGAGGGGACGGCTTGCTCGTCGGATCGAAGGAAAAGTGCGATCTATCCCCGCAGCCCGGCTGATATAGATCGACCCCCGATGCCCCGCCGCGTAGAAACCACGCAATCCGAGTTCGGCTCGTAACCGCCGCCAGCGCCGCCGCCCGTGGTCCAACCGCCGGAGCCACCAGCGACGCACTCATCCGATCTTTCCTCCTCTTCGTCGGTGGCCTGGGCATCCCGCGGTGGCGCGACTGCGCCTGCGCCTCCATTCCGCCGCCGCGTGCCATCCTGGCTCGGCATCGCGGCCGTCGTGGCCGCCGAGCTCTGTTACCCGCATGAGTCGCAGCTGTAAGAACCACGGTGAGGAGTCGCAGCAGCGACGAGATGCTGGCCGGGGTTGTTGCTTTCCTCCTGCGCTGATTGCTGCTCTTCCACGCTGCTCCATGGGTGGTCAGTTGTTGCGCTTGTCAAATGTTTGATGAAATGCTTGAGCAGGATGCCCGGTCCTTTCAATCAATTTGAGCAGAAGCAACTCCAGTAGTTCAATGTTAATAGAGCGAAGGGCGGATGCACATTCACGAGTTCACCATGTGTAATCACTAATTAATCTAGCATAATAGGACTAAAGTCTACACTGACAAATAAGCTGGCACCTTAAGCCACCTACGATTCTCAAACTGAACAATCGAAACTGCATTTCTCAGTTATTGTTGGTGTGCATTTGTTAATTCCATGATAGATGCATATGTAACTTGGCGGCTTCCATGTATTATAATCCACTGAAATTGTTTGAAATTTGTGACTGGTTGCTTTTCTGCTTCATTCTATAAAGTGGGGCAGGGGGACCCCTTTCATTAAAAAAAAACTAAAATGGTTCGAAATGAAAAAGTCAATACAATGCTCATACAATTTGTTTATTTTTTGAAAATAAAATCCATTTGAAAAATAGATAATTCATGAGCTTATTATGTAAGTAGCTTTGAGATTCCATCTATAAATAATTCTATTTTAATTTGTAACCCATGTCTTACCCAATTCATGACTTGTATTATTATGGTTATAATGCTTTAACTCTTGCGGTGCCTTCCCAGGTGCCGCTGTCGACTATCGGGATCACTGCCAATCTCATCAAGGCTGAATTGTGCAACTACATCGGGGATTGCCATGACAGCACCTTCTCCTGGAAGGTTCGAGAGGTTTTTGCGGTTTTTGATTCTTCAACTACATCCAATTATCAGAGGTCTCCTGTTGGTTTTTGCGGCTTCCCTTCCGCTGTGATGGAGTCAAACTTGACAGATCTAGGGTAGGGGGTCCCAAGCTGGTAGCCTTAGGATGATGGTAATAGGGCAAGGGGGACACGATGTTTGCCCATATTCAGACCCTCTCGAAGATGTAAAACCCTACGACCTACTTTGTTTGTATTGATTATGGATGGGGTACAGAATACATGTTGATCCACCTCGAGATCGTGTATAAATGAGTTGGTTTTTCTCTACGGACTACACCCCTCTGTTTATATAGACGCCTGGGTACCTAGGATTACACATAGGTTGGTTACATTCGAAGATAAACACGTCAAAGATGCATTCATGCCTTGAAGTATGTGTCAAGTCTTCGGAAGATCTCATCTTGCACATAGGTCGGTTACATTCGAAGATAAACACGTCAAAGATGCATTCATGCCTTGAAGTATGTGTCAAGTCTTCGGAAGATTTCATCTTGCACATAGGTCGGTTACATCCGAAGATAAACACGTCGAAGATTGCATTCATGCCGTCTTGATTCCTCCATGGGGCCCAACGAATGTGGCCCACTGGTTGGTCATCTGGGGGTTCTCGACCCAACCAATGTCTCGGAGCCGACGTGGTTAACACCCCCCCATTCAGGATACCATCATTAGCCCTCGAACCAGTCTTCAAGCCGAGGACTATCCTCACAAAGGTTGTTGTTCATCTTAGGTCTTTGGCCTTGTAAATTGGTTCAATCATCTTCTTTGCGTGTTTGTCTCCAGAGTGACCAGAATCTTGTCCGAGGAGCCCCAACTAAGCTTCCAAGTTTTTTTCTTTTTGCCGGATCCGAAGACCCTTTCAGTGCCTAGTTATCTTAACGACGAAGTCTTCTTGTGTCAGGATGGGGACGTCGGTTTGGCGGTGTTCTGACAACTTCGACCGAACCCGAAATGCTACCACGCCTGCAAAACCGAAAGATGCCTTGAGTTATCGTTATATCGTGTTAGTGCAGCACGAGGCCATTACAATTGGCACGTATTGTCAATAAAGTGACCGGGCCCCAGATTTTTGGCGTCATTACCAGCAAACCCCCTCGATTCACATGCACACGTTACACATACCACATTGGGTACTCGTGAAATTTACTACCACACAGTACGCGCCTTCGGTGTTTTTACTTTTTACTGGCTTATAAAAGGCACACTGTAAAATGAATCAATCACCACGCTTTCCATCTTGCTCCTGCTTCCATCATCCTCAAGCTTCAGTGCCCAAAGAACAGAGCAAAAGCCTTCTGAGCTGCTTTCCCTCTCTCGGTTCTCTAGCGTTCTTCTACTCCCATTGGAGTTGTTGGATTCCCTGAAAAGGAAAGGTGATGTGTCACAACAATAGAAAATATTTTCCTCGGTTAATAACAAAAAATTATTGAACTAGTAGGAGTCTACAAGCTAACAATGTAAACAACACCCGCACACAAACACAAAACAAAATGTTTGCACCCAACTTGTCAAGAGAGTTGTCAGTCCCCTTGTCTTGCCATTTGTCGGGGGGTGACCCCCAGGTAGTCCCAAGATGTCGAGCCGGACAGGGTGCCTGCCTGCCCGGTGCTACTTGTGAACTGTGTTGGGATTTCCCCGAAGACGAGAGGATGATGCAGTATAGTAAAGATAAGTATTTCCCTTAGTTAAGAACTAAAGTTATCAATCCAGTAAGAGAACCACGCAACACCTCGTTAGCAGCACCTGCACACAAATAACAAATCCTTGCAACCCAACGCGAACAAGGGGTTGTCAATCCCTTGGCGGTTACGTGCAAGATAAAATTATGTAGTAATTGATAGATAGATTGAAAAAAATACAAAATAAAATAAATAATATAAAATTGCATCAAGGTTTTGTAGGATTTTTAGTATGATAAAAGTAGACCCGGGGCCATAGTTTTCGCTAGAGAGTTCCCTCTTGAAAATAGCATATGTTGGGTAAACAAATTACTGTTGGACAATTGATAGAAAAACAAGTAATCATGACGTTGTCCAAGGCAATGATCATGTATATAGGCATCACGTCTGATACAAGTAGACCGATCTCTTGCCTTACTATTACTCCAGACATCGAACGCTATCCAGCATGCATCTAAAGTATTAAGTTCATAAAGAATGGAGTAACGCCTTACTAAGCAAGATGACATGATGTAGTGATGACCCACAAGTATAGGGGATCAATTGTAGATCTTTTCGATAAGTAAGAGTGTCAAACCCAACGAGGAGCAGAAGGAAATGACAAGTGGTTTTCCGTAAGGTAATGTCTGTAAGTGCTGAAATTGTAAGTAGCAGAGTAGTTTGATAGCAAGGTAATTTGTAACGAGCAAGTAATGATAGTAGTAACAAAAGTGCAGCAAGGTAGCCCAATCCTTTTGAGGCAAAGGACTGGCCAAAACGGTCTCTTATGATAAGCAAAGCGTTCTTGAGGGTACACGGGAATTTCATCTAGTCACTTTCATCATGTTGGCTTAATTCGTGTTTGGTACTTTGGTAATTTGATATGTGGGTGGACCGATGCTTAGGTGTTGTTCTTACTTGAACAAACCTCCTACTTATGATTAACCGTCCCGCAAGCATCCGCAACTACGAGAAAAGTATTAAGAATAAATTCTAACCATAGCATTAAACTTTTGGATCCAATCGATCCCTTACGGAATAGCGCATAAACTGGGGTTTAAGCTTCTGTCACTCTTGCAACCCATCATCTAATTGCTACTCCATAATGCATTCCCTTAGGCCCAAATATGATGAAGTATCATGTAGTCGACGTTCACATGACACCACTAAGGGAATCACAACATACATCCTATCAAAATATCGAACACATATCAAGTTCACATGATTACTTGCAACATGATTTCTCCCGTGACCTCAAGAACAAAAGTAACTACTCACAAATGATAGTCATGCTCAAGATCATAGGGGTATTAAATAGCATATTGGATCTAAATATATAATATTCCACCAAATAAACCATATAGTAATCAACTACAAGATGTAATCAACACTACTAGTCACCCACAAGCACCAATCTATAGTTTCAGTAACAAGATTGAACACAAGAGATGGACTAGGGTTTGAGAGGAGATGGTGCTATTGAAGATGTTGATGGAGATTGCCCTCCTCAAGATGGGAGAGTTGTTGTTGGTGATGATGATGATGATTCCCCCCTTCGGGAGGGAAGTTCCCCCGACAGAATCGCTCCACCGGAGGGCAAAAGTGCTCCTTCCCAAGTTCCGTCTCGAGACGGCGGAGCTCCGTCCCAAAAATCCTCTCCTTACTTTTTCTAGGTCAAAATGACTTATATAACAGAAGATGGGAACCATAGGTGGAGCTGGGTGAGCACAACCCACGAGGGTGCGCCTAGGCTGCCTGGCGCGCCCAGGTGGGTTGTGCCCACCTGGTGGGCACCCTTTGGTAGTTATTTACTCCAATATTCCTCAAATATTTCATAAAAATTCTCCGTGAAGTTTCAGCTCATTTGGAGCTGTGCAGAATAGATGGCCTGACGTAGCTTTTCCAGGTCCAGATTTCCAGCTGTCGGAATTCTCCCTCTTTGTGTATATCTTGCATATTGATACGTCTCCAACGTATCTATAATTTTTGATTGCTCCATGCTATATTATCTACTGTTTTGGACTATATTCGGCTTTATTTTCCACTTTTATATTATTTTTGGGACTAACCTATTAACCGGAGGCCCAACCCAGAATTGTTGTTTTTTGCCTATTTTAGTGTTTCGGATAAACAGAATATCAAACGGAGTCCAAACGGAATAAAATCTTCGGAAACGTGATTTTCTCACCGAACGTGATCCAGGAGACTTGGACCCTACTACAAGGGATCAAAGAGGTGGTCACGAGGGTGGGGGCTCCCCCCTAGGGCGCGCCCCCTGCCTCGTGGGCCCCTTGGTGCTCCACCAACGTACTCCTTCCTCCTATATATACACACGTACCCCCAAACGATCAGAACAGGAGCCAAAACCCTAATTCCACCGCCGCAACTTTCTGTATCCACGAGATCGCATCTTGGGGCCTATTCCAGAGCTCCGCCGGAAGAGGGCCGTCATCACGGAGGGCTTCTACATCATCCTAGCCCCTCCGATGAAGTGTGAGTAGTTTACCTCAGACCTTCAGGTCCATAGTTAGTAGCTAGATGACTTTTTCTCTCTCTTTGAATCTCAATACAAAGTTCTCCCCCTCTCTTGTGGAGATATATTCAATGTAATCTTCTTTTTGTCGTGTGTTTGTTGAGACCGATGAATTGTGGGTTTATGATCAAGTCTATCTATGAATAATATTTGAATCTTTTCTAAATTCTTTTATGCATGATTGGTTATCTTTGCAAGTCTCTTCGAATTATCCGTTTGGTTTGGCCAACTAGATTGGTTGTTCTTGCCATGGGAGAAGTGCTTAGCTTTGGGTTCGATCTTGCGGTGTCCTTACCAAGTGATAGAAGGGGCAGCAAGGCACGTATTGTATCGTTGCCATCGAGGATAACAAGATGGGGTTTATTTCATATTGCATGAATTTATCTCTCTACATCATGTTATCTTGCTTAAGGCGTTAATCTGTTTTTAACTTAATACTCTAGATGCATGCTGGATAGCGGTCGATGAGTGGAGTAATAGTAGTAGATGCAGAATCGTTTCGATCTACTTGTCACAGACATGATGCCTATATACATGATCATGCCTAGATATTCTCATAATTATGCACAATTCTATCAATTGCTCATCAGTAATTTGTTCACCCACCGTAGAATACTTATGCTCTTGAGAGAAGCCACTAGTGAAACCTATGGCCCCCGGGTCTATTCTCATCATATCAATCCCTATCACTTTTATATTGTTTTGCTATTTACTTTGCTTTTACTTTTTACTTTGCATCTTTATATCAAAAATACCAAAAATATTTTATCTATCAGATCTCACTCTCGTAAGTGACTGTGAAGGGCTTGACAACCCCTAATCGCGTTGGTTGCGAGTAGCTATCGCTTTGTGCAGGTACGAGGGACTTGAGCGTGGGCTCCTACTGGATTGATACCTTGGTTCTCAAAAACTGAGGGAAATACTTACGCTACTCTGCTGCATCATCTCTTCCTCTTCGGGGAAAACCAACGCAAGCTCAAGACGTAGCAAGAAGGATTTCTGGCGCCGTTGCCGGGGAGTCTACGCAAAAAGTCAACATACCAAGTACCCATCACAATCCCTATCTCTCGCATTACATTGTTTGCCATTTGCCTCTCGTTTTCCTCCCCCCCAATTCACCCTTGCCATTTTATTCGCCCTCTCTCTCTCTCTCTATCCTCCCTCTCTATTTGCCTCTTTTTGCCCGTTTCTTGTTTGCTCGTATGGTTGGAATAGTTGTTTATTTATTACTAAACAGAGAACTTAAGATCTATGGATCCTCATCCGCTTGCCAATATTTTTAAGGGATCCAATTATGATGAACCAATTCCTAGTGATTTGGATGCACTAGATTATCTTTATAAGCTTTTGCCTGAAATCCGTAAATCTGAAAATCGTGATGAAGTGCTTTATGAAATGATTCATGATAGATCTTTGAATAAAAAGCATGATTGCAATCATTTTATTATAAATTCTCTTGATGTAAATTGTGCTAATAAGATGCAAAACCCTAAGCTTGGAGATGCTAGTTTTGCTATGTCATCTACTTTTTGCAATGATCATGATTGGGGTGATTCTTCTTATGATATTGAAAATTTATTTAAGCCCCATGATGAATATGAGATTGATAATAGTGTTTGCAATATTACTGAAAGTGGGTTTGGAAGAGTGTCAACTTTAGATCCCACAAATTTGGAGAATGATCAATCTTATGAAATTTTTGATAAAAGTGGGTCTGGAAAGGTCATGACTTTAGTTAATGTTAATCCCACTATTTTGAAAGAGTGTCAACTTTGCATGCATGTGGATCGTGTTGAAAATATTTTATGTGATATCTATTTTGTGGAATTTGCTTATGATACTACATATAATTATTACAAGAGAGGAAAATATGGTGGTAGAAATTTTCATGTTACTAAATTACCTCTTGTTATGTTGAGATTGCTATTATTTCTTTCCGCTTCCTTGCATATGCTAGTTTTTGCTTGCTATGATAATTTGTTTGACTTTAAGATGCCTATGCATAGGAAGTATGTTAGACTTAGATGTGTTTGTCACATGATTTACGATGCTCCTTTTGTGCTTCAATTCTTGTCTTTCTTGTGAGCATCATTAAAATTACCATTGCCTAGCTATAAGGCTTTAAAGAAAAGCGCTTGTTGGGAGACAACCCAATATTTTTCCTTCCTGTTATTCAATAAATAAATTATTTAGCCTCTGTTTTGTTTGTGTTTTTTGTGTTTAATTAGTGTTTGTGCCAAGTAGAACCGTTGGGAAGACTTGGGGAAAGTCTTGTTGAACTTGCTGTAAAAAACAGAAACTTTAGTGCTCACGAGAACTACTGCCATTTTTATTTGAAGAGTGCTATTTAGTTAATTATTTTTGCAGATGATTAATAGATAAATTCCTCACGTCCAGAAATTTATTTTAGAATTTTTGGGATTCCAGATCTTGCGCTAGCTACAGATTACTACAGACTGTTCTGTTTTTGACAGATTCTGTTTTTCGTGTGTTGTTTGCTTATTTTGATGAATCTATGGCTAGTAAAATAGTTTACAATCCATAGAGAAGTTGGAATACAGTAGGTTTAACACCAATATAAATAAATAATGAGTTAATTACAGTACTTTGAAGTGGTCTTTTGTTTTCTTTCGCTAACGGAGCTCACGAGTTTTCTATCTTGAGTTTTGTGTCTTGAAGTTTTCAAGTTTTGGGTGAATTCTTTTGATGGATTATGGAACAAGGAGTGGCAAGAGCCTAAGCTTGGGGATGCCCAAGGCACCCCCAAGATAATCCAAGGACACCAAAAAGTCAAAGCTTGGGGATGCCCCGGAAGGCATCCCCTCTTTTCGTCCACTTCCATCGGTAATTTACTTGGAGCTATATTTTTATTCACCAACATGATATGTGTTTTGCTTGGAGTGTCTTGTATTATTTGTGTCTTTGTTTGTTAGTATGCCACAATCATCCTTACTGTACACACCTTTTGAGAGATCCATACATGAATAAAAATTTGATAGAATACTCTATGTGCTTCACTTATATCCTTTGAGCTAGATAATTTTGCTCTATATGCTTCACTTATATCCTTTGAGCTAGATAATTTTGCTCTATATGCTTCACTTATATCCTTTGAGCTAGATAATTTTTCTCTATGTGCTTCACTTATATCTTTTGAGCGTTATAATTTTGCTCTATGTGCTTCACTTAGATCTTTTAGAGCACGGTGGTGGATTCGTTTTAAAGAAACTATTGATCTCTCATGCTTCACTTAAATTAATTTGAGAGTCTCTTAATAGCATGGTAATTTGCCTAATAATAATATGCTTGGTATTCAAGATTTGTGAAACTTTCTTTTGAGTGTGTTGAATACTAAGAAAAGATTGAAGCATGATAATTGTTTCGAGATATGGATGTGATAATATTAAAGTCATGCTAGTTGAGTAGTTGTGAATTTAAAGAATACTTGTGTTGAAGTTTGTGATTCCCGTAGCATGCACATATGGTGAACCGTTATGTGATGAAGTCGGAGCATGATTTATTTATTGATTGTCTTCCTTATGAGTGGCGGTCGGGGACGAGCGATGGTCTTTTCCTACCAATCTATCCCCCTAGGAGCATGCGCGTAATACTTTGCTTTGATAACTTCTAAAATTTTGCAATAAGTATATGAGTTATTTATGACTAATGTTGAGTCCATGGATTATACGCACTCTCACCCTTCCACCCTTGCTAGCCTCTCTAATACCACACAACTTTCGCCGGTATCATACACCTACCTTATCCTTCCTCAAAACAGCCACCATACCTACCTATTATGGCATTTCCATAGCCATTCTGAGATATATTGCCATGCAACTTTCCACCATCTAGTTCATCATGACATATCCATCATTGTCATATTGCTTAGCATGATCATGTAGTTGACATAGTATTTGTGGCAAAGCCACCGTTCATAATTCTTTCATACTTGTCACTCTTGATTCATTGCATTCATATAGAGTCATACTTTGTTTTAGTATCGAGTTGTAAATAAATAGAAGTGTGATGATCATCATTCAATAGAGCATTGTCCCAAAAAAAGGCCAAAGAAAAAAAAATAAGGCCCAATAAATAAATAAATAAAAAGGGGTAATGCTACTATCCTTTTTTCCACACTTGTGCTTCAAAATAGCACCATGATATAGCAAGTCTCATATATTGTGCTTCAAAGTAGCACCATGTTCTTCATATAGAGAGTCTCATATGCTGTCACTTTCATATACTAGTGGGAATTTTACGTTATAGAACTTGGCTTGTATATTCCAATGATGGGCTTCCTCAAATTGCCCTAGGTCTTCATGAGCAAGCAAGTTGGATGCACACCCACTAGTTTCTTTTGTTGAGCTTTCATACATTTATAGCTCTAGTGCATCCGTTGCATGGAAATCCCTACTCACTCACATTGATATCTATTGATGGGCATCTCAATAGCCCGTTGATACGCCTAGTTGATGTGAGACTATCTTCTCCTTTTTGTATTCTCCACAACCACCATTCTATTCCACCTATAGTGTTATATCCATGGCTCACGCTCATGTATTGCGTGAAGATTGAAAAAGTTTTGAAAAAGTTAGAGTATGAAACAATTGCTTGGCTTGTCATCGGGGTTGTGCATGATTTAAATACTTTGTGTGGGGAAGATGGAGCATAGCCAGACTATATGATTTTGTAGGGATAACTTTCTTTGGCCATGTTACTTTGAGAAGACATAATTGCTTTGTTAGTATGGTTGAAGTATTATTATTTTCTATGTCAATATAAACTTTTGTCTTGAATCTTTCTAATCTGAATATTCATACCACAATTAATAAGGTTTGCATTGAAATTATGCCAAGTAGCACTCCACATCAAAAATTCTTTTTTTATCATTTACCCACTCGAGGACGAGCATGAATTAAGCTTGGGGATGCCTGATACGTCTCCAACGTATCTATAATTTTTGATTGCTCCATGCTATATTATCTACTGTTTTGGACTATATTGGGCTTTATTTTCCACTTTTATATTATTTTTGGGACTAACCTATTAACCGGAGGCCCAGCCCAGAATTGCTGTTTTTTGCCTATTTCAGTGTTTCGGATAAACAGAATATCAAAACGGAGTCCAAACGGAATAAAATCTTTGGAAACATGATTTTCCCACCGAACGTGATCCAGGAGACTTGGACCCTACTGCAAGGGATCAAAGAGGTGGTCACGAGGGTGGGGGCGCCCCCCTAGGGCGTGCCCCCTGCCTCGTGGGCCCCTCGATGCTCCACCGACGTATTCCTTCCTCCTATATATACGCACGTACCCCCAAACGATCAGAACAGGAGCCAAAACCCTAATTCCACCACCGCAACTTTCTGTATCCACGAGATCCCATCTTGGGGCCTATTCCGGAGCTCCGCCGGAAGAGGGCCGTCATCACGGAGGGCTTCTACATCATCCTAGCCCCTCCGATGAAGTGTGAGTAGTTTACCTCAGACCTTCGGGTCCATAGTTAGTAGATAGATGGCTTTTTCTCTCGCTTTGAATCTCAATACAAAGTTCTCCCCCTCTCTTGTGGATATCTATTCGATGTAATCTTCTTTTTGCGGTGTGTTTGTTGAGATCGATGAATTGTGGGTTTATGATCAAGTCTATCTATGAATAATATTTGAATCTTTTCTAAATTCTTTTATGCATGATTGGTTATCTTCACAAGTCTCTTTGAATTATCCATTTGGTTTGGCCAACTAGATTGGTAGTTCTTGCCATGGGAGAAGTGCTTAGCTTCGGGTTCGATCTTGAAGTGTCCTTACCAAGTGATAGAAGGGGCAGCAAGGCACGTATTGTATCACTGCCATCGAGGATAACAAGATGGGGTTTATTTCATATTGCATGAATTTATCTCTCTACATCATGTCATCTTGCTTAAGGCGTTACTCTGTTTTTAACTTAATATTCTAGATGCATGCTGGATAGCGGTCGATGAGTGGAGTAATAGTAGTAGATGTAGAATCGTTTCGATCTACTTGTCACAGACGTGATGCCTATATACATGATCATGCCTAGATATTCTCATAATTATGCACAATTCTATCAATTGCTCAACAGTAATTTGTTCACCCACCGTAGAATACTTATGCTCTTGAGAGAAGCCAGTAGTGAAACCTATGGCCCCCGGGTCTATTCTCATCATATCAATCCCTATCACTTTTATATTGTTTTGCTATTTACTTTGCTTTTACTTTTTACTTTGCATCTTTATATCAAAAATACCAAAAATATTTTATCTATCAGATCTCACTCTCGTAAGTGACCGTGAAGGGCTTGACAACCCCTAATCACGTTGGTTGCGAGTAGCTATTGCTTTGTGCAGGTACGAGGGACTTGAGCGTGGGCTCCTACTGGATTGATACCTTGGTTCTCAAAAACTGAGGGAAATACTTACGCTACTCTGCTGCATCATCCCTTCCTCTTCGGGGAAAACCAACGCAAGCTCAAGACGTAGCACATATTATGAGAGAAAAGGCATTAGAATTACTCCAGAAAGCATTATTATGGATAAAAACATTATAAATAATAGTAAGAAAATATGATGCAAAATGGACGTATCATGTAGACAAAGTAAACTCACGCATGAATAAACCCCATCTTTTTACCCTTAATAGCAACGATACATAAATGTCATGTTCCCTTCTGTCACTGGGAAGATCGAACCCATTATAAAGCACCTCTCTCACTGCAAGATAAATCAATGTAGTTGGCCAAACCAAGTCAATAGATCGGAGAGAAATACAAAGCTATAGTAATCATTCATACAAAAGTTCAGATAAGACTCAAATAATATTCATGGATAATCTGATCATAAACTCATAATTCATCGGATCCCAACAAACACACCACAAAAAGTGATTAATCGAATAGAACTCCAAGAACATCGATGAGAACATTGTATTGAAAATAAAATAGAGAGAATAATCCATCTAGCTACTTACTATGGATCCACAGTTTTGTGGTAAGCTACTCACGCATCATCGAAAGGGCAACAAGGTTGATGTAGAGCCCCTCCGTGATCGATTCCCTCTCTGATGGAGTGCCGGAGAAGGCCTCTAGATGGGATCTTAATACGTCTCCAACGTACCTATAATTTTTGATTGTTCCATACTGTTTTATTATCAATCTTGAATGTTTTATAATCATTTTATAGTCATTTTATATCATTTTTTGGTACTAACCTATTGACATAGTGCCAAGTGCCAGTTCCTGTTTTTCCGTGTTTTTTACATTGCGGAAAATCAATATCAGACGGAGTCCAAATGCCACGAAATTTTACGAAGATTTTTTATGGGCCAGAAGGAACATAACGGGCCCTGGTTGCACCTGGGGGGTGCCCCAAGGGGCGCACAACCCACCAGGGCGCGCCAGGAGGCCCAGGCGCGCCTTGGTGGGTTGTGCCCACCTCGGGTGCCCCGTGGACCGCCTCTTTGCTCTATAAATACCCAAATATTCCCAAAACCGTAGGGGAGTCGACGAAATATTCATCCAGCCACCGCAGAGTCCAGAACCACCAGATCCAATCTAGACACCATCACAGAGGGGTTCACCACTTCCATTGGTGCCTCTCCGATGATGTGTGAGTAGTTCTTTGTAGACCTTCGGGTCCGTAGTTAGTAGCTAGATGGCTTCATCTCTCTCTCTCTCTCTTGATTCTCAATACAATGGTCTCTTGGAGATCCATATGATGTAACTCTTTCGCGGTGTGTTTGTTGGGATCGATGAACTTTGAGTTTATGATCAGATCTATCTTTTTATATCCATGAAAGTATTTGAGTTTCTTTGATCTCTTTTATGCATGATCTCTTATAGCCTCGTATTTCTTCTCCGATATGTGGGTTTTGTTTGGCCAACTTGATCTATTTATCTTGCAATGGGAAGAGGTGCCCGGTAGTGGGTTCGATCTTACGGTGATCCTAGTGACAGAAAGGGAACCGATATGTATGTATTGTTGCTACTAAGGATAAAAAGATGGGATCTATATCTACCGCCATAGATAAATGGATCTTGTCTACATCATGTCATCGTTCTTGTTGCATTACTCCGGTTTTTCATGAACTTAATACACTAGATGCATGCTGGATAGCGGTCGATGTGTGGAGTAATAATAGTAGATGCGGACAGGAGTCGGTCTACTAATCTTGGACCTGATGCCTATGTAATGATCATTGCCTGGATATCGTCATAATTATTTGAGGTTCTACCAATTGCCCAATAGTAATTTGTTCACCCACCATTTGCTATTTTTCTCAAGAAAAGCCACTAGCGAAACCTACGGCCCCAGGGTCTTCGTTCTCATATATTTGCCTTTGCGATATATTTTTCTCTTGCTTTTATTTTCAGATCTATTAAACCAAAAATAAAAAATATCCTGCTACACTTTATTTTAATTGCAATCTATTTATTCAATCTATAACAACTTTCTCCCGTCAACACGCCATTTCTGGCGCCGTTACCCGAAAGGGATTGACAACCCCTTTAACACGTTGGGTTGTGAGGTGTTGTTATTTGTGTGCAGGGGCTGTTTACGTTGTGTTGCTTGGTTCTCCTACTGGTTCGATAACCTTGGTTTCATATCTGAGGGAAATACCTACTGCCGTTGTGCTGCATCATCCCTTCCTCTTTGGGGAAAACCGACGTAGCTTCAAGCGACATCAAAAGGAATGTCAGACGCCGTTGCCGGGGAGAATCTTCTTCATAACCAGGTTCCTAATCACAAATCTCATCTCCTCGCAATTTACATTATTTGCCATTTGCATGTCATTTTCCACTCCCCCACTTCACAAAAATTTGCCGTTTTATCCGCTTCTCTTTTTCGTTTGCCGTTTTCTTGTCGGATCTGTTTTGAGTGCAATCTTGTTGTGTAGTCATCACGACTTAAGAGAACACCAAGTTATGTGCTTTCTCAAATACCAACAACAATACTGCGGAGACTTGTGATATTAATACTGCTTTGTTGAATCTTGTCATGAAAGACCAATTTTCCGGTACTCCTAATGAGGATGCCGCGTCCCATCTTAATACCTTTATGGAATTATGCGATATGCAAAAGAAAAAAGATGTGGACAATGATGTGGTCAAGATGAAATTATTTTCATTTTCCTTGCATGATTCTGCAAAAAAGTGGTTCTCTTCTTTGCCTCGCAATAGTATCGATTCTTGGAATAAGTGCAAAGATGCTTTTATCACTAAGTATTTTCCTCCCGCAAAAATCATTTCCCTTAGAACCCAGATCATGAATTTCATGCAACTTGAACATGAGCATGTTGCACAATCTTGGGAAATGATGAAAATGATGCTAAGGAATTGCCCAACTCATGGGTTAAATCTTTGGATGATCATACAAAATTTGTATGCGGGGTTGAATTTTGTTTCTCATAATCTTTTAGATTCCGCTGCAGGTGATACTTTTATGGAAATTACTTTGGGTGAAGCCACCAAATTTCTTGACAATATCATGGAAAATTATTCGCAATGGCATACCGAAAGGGCTCCTACTAGTAAAAAGGTTAATTCGGTTGAAGAAATTTCTTCTTTGAGTGAAAAAGTTGATGCTCTTGTGAAATTGGTTGGTAGTAGAAGTGCTCCTATTGATCTTAATGACATGCCTCTGTCTACTTTCATTGAGCAAACTAGTGATGCCATAGATGTGAATTTTATCTCTCGAAATAATTTCAATAACAATGCTTATAGAGGTAATTTTAATCCTAGGCCTTTTCCTAGTAATTCCTCTAATAAGTATGGTAACTCCTATGGAAATCAATCTTATAATAATAATAGGAATACCTCTGATCTTGAGAATAATATTAAAGAATTTATCAACACGCAAAAAGTTTTCAACACTTCCATAGAAGAAAAATTGAACAAGATTGATGATTTGTCTAGAAGTGTTGATAGAATTGCTTATGATGTGGAAAATCTCAAGATGAAAATTTTTGTGCCTAAAGTAGATGAATCAATTAAAGCTCTTTATATTTCTATGGATGAAAGTAAGAAAAGGACCTCTATGCTTAGAGCTAAAAGAGAATTCTTAGAAAAAGCGTTTACTAGTGATTTCTTTCACAAAAGTGATGAAGATCTTAAAATGATTGGTGTTTCTTCTGTTGATTCCTTGTTTAGTAAAGTTAATTTTGATGAAAAAGTGATGTAGGGTAGAATCCTAGTGGACCGATCTTTCACGAAAGGAGCAGATCCCGCGAAGAACACGAAGAACATGAGGGGAAACACGAGGGGAAAATCACGAGGGGAACACAAGAGAACACCAACCAACAAGAAATAGTCACACATGTGCTAGATCCATGAACACAAAGGGAGATACAAGATCCAAAGTCAACAACGGACGATACAAGAGGTAACCGGTCTTCTCCGTGAGGAGGTCTTGAAT
>NC_041390.1:106126803-106166084 GCF_002162155.2 Triticum dicoccoides
TTCCCTTAGAAAGGGGGCTTGAATCCAAAGGGATCTTCTCTGTAGAGGCCACGGTCTCTCTCGTGGAGTAGATCCGATATGGATGAGCGTAGCTCTATCTCTCAAATGAGTTATCACAACTGTCGGTGTCAAAACCGGCGGATCCCGGGTAGGGGGTCCCGAACTGTGCGTCTAGGCCGGATGGTAATAGGAGGCAGGGGACACGAAGTTTTACCCAGGTTCGGGCCCTCTTGATGGAGGTAAAACCCCACGTCCTGCTTGATTAATATTGATGATATGGGTAGTACAAGAGTAGATCTACCACGAGATCAGAGAGGCTAAACCCTAGAAGCTAGCCTATGGTATGATTGTATGTTGTGATTGTTGTCCTACGGACTAAAACCCTTCGGTTTATATAGACACCGGAGAGGGTTAGGGTTACACAAGGTCGGTTACAAAGGAGGAGATATTCATATTCGTATTGCCTAGCTTGCCTTCCACGCCAAGTAGAGTCCCATCCGAACATGAGACGAAGTCTTCAATCTTGTATCTTCATAGTCTAACAGTCCGGCTAATGGAGATAGTCCGGCTGTCCGGAGACCCCCTAATCCAGGACTCCCTCAGTAGCCCCTGAACCAGGCTTCAATGAAGAATTTGTATACGAGGATAGTGTCTGACCCTGCAAAATAAGTTCCACATTCCACCGTAGAGAGAATAATATTTTCGCAGATCTAATGGCGTTACGTCATGGCCCGGTGATTATTCGAACCATTTCTTTTAACCAGCCCCGCACATAACGCGAGGTAGTTTTTCGACACGTGTTGTCAAAGCAGAGATCGTGTCCCCTTATTACGGGATTCTCATCAATACAGGCGTGGGTAACCCAACCGCGCCATCAATTGCGGCGCTTGGGGGATAAGCGAGTTTTAGCAGGCAAGTGGGGACGCTTAGTTTTGTCCGCCCATATAAAGGGATAAGGATTCACCTTTCTATCCACGCCTTCTTCCTCCTTTGCTCATCCGCTCCCGCATACTCGAGCTCTAGCGCCCAAGTCCTCACTTCCATCTCAACCTTCTCCAACCATGTCCGGAGCGGGAGGCAAGTGGATGGTCTCCTCCGTCACAGAGGGAGACATCAAGAAACTGAGGAGAGCCGGATACCTGCCCGACGACATCGCGCACCGGCTCCCAGATGAGGGGCAGCTCATCCGCACCCCCAGGCCCCATGAGAGGGTGGTATTCCTCACCCGTTTCATTCGCGGACTGGGATTCCCTCTCCATCCTTTCGTCCGGGGGCTCATGTTTTATTACGGCCTGGATTTCCACGATCTGGCCCCGAACTTCATCCTCAACATCTCGGCGTTTATCGTCGTGTGCGAGGCCTTCCTCCACATCAAGCCCCACTTCGGCTTATGGCTGAAGACCTTCAACGTCAAGCCGAAGGTGGTGGGCGGCCACCAGGAGGAGTGCGGAGGCGCCATGGTGGGCAAGATGCCCAACATAACATGGCTCCAGGGCTCCTTTGTGGAAACCATAAAGGGGTGGCAATCGGGGTGGTTCTATATCACCAAGCCGCGCGACCCCGCATGGGTAGCGGCCCCCGAGTTCCGATCTGGCATCCCCATGCAGCTCACCTCCTGGAAAGAGAAGGGCCTGTCCTGGGGTAGTTCGAAAGAGCTGACCGGACTCCAAACATGTATTCAAAACATGATGGACAAGAAGCTCAAGCTTGTCAACATAGTCCAGGTTATGCTCATCCCCCGGATACTCCCGTGCCAACAACGGGAGTTCACCTTGTGGGAGTTCAATCCGGCGCAGCACCGGACTCTGAACAGGTTCTTCGACACGACTCATGAAGATGCCTGGAGGGTGCTGTTCAAAAGTGTCGAGGTCCCTCCCCCTATCACTGAGGATCGCGGATTCAGCGCGAAGCGCCAAGCTAGTGCGGTAAGCTGCTTTACCTTTCACATGATACTTATTTTTTATATAGATTGACTCTATGCGGGATCTAAACTCCCGGACCTTTGACAGGACTGGCAGAAGATGGCCGGACAGAGCGACTGTCCGGCTCCTTTGCCCGAAGGCCCCGCAGACGCTCTTCTGGCGAAGATGCTGACTCCGGCCCCTTATAAGGTGCCGGAGAAGACCAAGAAGGCTAAGGGAACTCGAAAGAGTTCCCGACGCCAGGCGTCGTCGGACTCACCGTCCTATGACTCTGCGGCGCACTCTTCCCCTAAAGACAAGGAGGAGGAAGAAGATGCTCCCCCACCGACTGGGGGAGACAAGAAAAGGAAGGCCGCCCCAACTGCGGAGGCCGGAGGGTCCAAGAAGGGAAGGACTCTCCTTCCGGACAGCTCCACCGCCGCCGATGAAAGCGAAGACGAGTGGTTTCCCAGGGCCAAGCCCCCGGGGAGATCGTAAGTATTCGGATACCAAAGTTACCCATGGGATTCCTTTATCACACTACTTTTCCTAACGCCGAACTTAATTGTGCAGGCCGCCCCGAGCCAATATCGAGGTATCATCGGACGGCTCCCTGGGCTCGTCGGACATGGATAGCGATCCAGTCCCGACTTCCACCTCCCCTCATCCTGCCGATGACACCGAGGTGTTGTCTCAAGAGGCACCGGATCGAGGGGAGACAGTCCCAGAGGTGCCTCAAGGTGACCTTCTGGACTTCGGGAGCCACGGGGATGGGGCCCCCGAGAGCTCCGAGTTCGGCCCTCATCGGAACACCGTGCCAGACCCACCAGCGGTTCGAGACTCAGGCAGGCGGCCTCCTTCTAAGGGGAGCAAAACGCCTATGCCGGTGACCTTTGTCCATCCAGAGGCACCGGATAATCTGCTGGAAGCGCTTCGCAGCGCTTCCATCGACGAGGAGCACCGCACTATCATGAGTGCGGTGATCCAGAAGGTTCAGTCCGCCAAGAGCGGATTGACTGAAACATGTGCTAGACTTCTAACAGGCTTTGAGGTAAGTGTGTTTAAAATGTAGTAGAAATATTACCGCATAGACAGTAGCCCCTGATGCTTTGTTCGGTGTTCACAAAGAAAAGCCGGACAGAGGATCAAATAATATCGCAGGAGTCTAATATAAGTATGTCAATATGCATATGCAGGCTAAGCCGCTGGCGTCCGCCGCACTAACTGCGGAGGTCGCCGTACTGAAGTAGGACCTCGAGGGGTCCAAGAAAGAGCTCGGCCTTGCCAAGAGGCAGCTCGAGGAGAACAAGGGTAAGTAATACCCCGTCTATAGATATGTATATATAAAAAGGACGCCATTGCAAAATGACAGGATCGTTGTATGTTTGCTAGGGGCCACGACCAAGGTGGCGACCCTGAAACAAGTGCTAACCAAGGCCGAAGATACAGCGGCCAAGGAGCGCACCGAGCGAGAGAAGCACGAGGCTCGGGTGGGCGAGGTGCAGCAAGAGCTCCAGGCTCTCGTGACAAAGCATGAGGCGTTGGAGCTTGACTCGAAGACGCGAGAGTCTGAGCTTGCCGCGGCCCTTGAGAGTGCAAAGAGTGCCAAGGCCGAGGCCCAGAAGGCCCTCCAGGAGATCGACGCGATGAAGAAGATAGCGGTGGGTAAGGCTTTCTATATGCAAAGCAAGCATGTAAAAGTAACTTACCGATTGCTTACCCGGATCCGGAGCTCTTCAGGAGCATTCGCAGATTTGCCCCGCAGTGTGTCCGATGCCGCACAATTTTACCAGGCCGAGGACGGAAGCTCGACGGAGAAGCTGTTCTGGTCTCAGTATGCTGAGGCCGAACATCCGGTGCCGATGAGCGACCAGCTGAAGCAGATGGTCGAGCTACATAAGGTGGCCGATCAGGCCATGAAGGGCTTTATAGTCCGGCTGTGGCCTGGCGACGCCCTTCCGAACAGCTTCTTCGGCCTGGTGAGGCGGCTTGTGGATGCCTGCCCACGGCTGGAGGTCGTCAAGCGACTAGTGCATGTCAGTCGGTGGAACCAGTCTCACGTAAGAGTACGTGTAAGGTCAGTCCGGGCCGCTTCATCCCAAAATGCCACCGA
The DNA here is from genome assembly GCF_002162155.2 of Triticum dicoccoides. NCBI lineage: Eukaryota > Viridiplantae > Streptophyta > Magnoliopsida > Poales > Poaceae > Triticum > Triticum dicoccoides. The sequence continues at coordinate 106,130,818 of NC_041390.1, forward strand.
ATCAAGATTGGACTAGTAACGTTAAGCATATTGAACAAAATCAACGCCCACAACTACTTTGTGTTCTACTCGTGCATAGAAACTACGCATGGACCTAGCTCATGATGCCACTGTTGGGGAACGTAGCACAAATTCAAAATTTTCCTACGTGTCACCAAGATCTATCTATGGAGTCATCTAGCAATGAGGGAGGAGTGGATCTACATACCCTTGTAGATCACGCGCGGAAGCGTTCAAGAGAACGGGGTTGATGGAGTCGTACTCGTCGTGATCCAAATCACCGATGATCCTAGCGCCGAACGGACGGCACCTCCGTGTTCAACACACGTACGGAGTAGCGACGTCTCCTCCTTCTTGATCCAGCAAGGGGGGAGGAGGGGTTGATGGAGATCCAGCAGCACGACAGCGTGGTGGTGGAAGTAGCGGGATTCCAACAGGGCTTCGCCAAGCGCTGCGGGAGGAGGAAGGTGTGTCATGGGAGGGAGAGGGAGGCGCCAGGGCTTAGGTATGGTTGCCCTCCCTTCCCCCCACTATATATAGGGCCAAAGGGATAGGGGGAGGGCGCAGCCTTGCCCCTTCCTCCAAGGAAGGGTGCGGCCAAAGGGGGGAGGAGTCCATCCTCCCCAAGGCACCTCGAAGGTGCCTTCCCCTTTTAGGACTCTCCCCTCCTCTTGTCCCTTTGGTGCATGGGCCTCTAGGGGCTGGTGCCCTTGGCCCATGTAGGCCAAGGCGCGCCCCCTATAGCCCATGTGCCCCCCGGGGCAGGTGGCCCCACCCGGTGGACCCTCGGGACCCTTCCGGTGGTCCCAGTACAATACCGGTGACCCCGAAACTTGTCCCGATAGCCGAAATAGCACTTCCTATATATAATTATTTACCTCCGGACCATTCCGGAACTCCTCGTGACGTCCGGGATCTCATCCGGGACTCCGAACAACTTTCGGGTTACCGCATACTAATATCTCTATAACCCTAGTGTCACCGAACCTTAAGTGTGTAGACCCTACGGGTTCGGGAGACATGCAGACATGACCGAGATGACTCTCTGGTCAATAACCAACAGCGGGATCTGGATACCCATGTTGGCTCCCACATGTTCCACGATGATCTCATCGGATGAACCACGATGTCAAGGACTTAATCAATCCCGTATACAATTCCCTTTGTCTATCGGTACAATACTTGCCCGAGATTCTATCGTCGGTATCCCGATACCTTGTTCAATCTCGTTACCGGCAAGTCTCTTTTACTCGTTCCATAACACATCATCCCGTGATCAACTCCTTGATCACATTGTGCACATTATGATGATGTCCTACTGAGTGGGCCCAGAGATACCTCTCCGTTTACACGGAGTGACAAATCCCAGTCTCGATTCGTGCCAACCCAACAGACACTTTTGGAGATACCCGTAGTGCACCTTTATAGTCACCCAGTTACGTTGTGACGTTTGGTACACCCAAAGCACTCCTACGGTATCCGGGAGTTGCACAATCTCGTGGTCTAAGGAAATGATACTTGACATTAGAAAAGCTTTAGCATACGAACTACATGATCTTGTGCTAGGCTTAGGATTGGGTCTTTGTCCATCACATCATTCTCCTAATGATGTGATCCCGTTATCAATGACATCCAATGTCCATGGTCAGGAAACCGTAACCATCTATTGATCAACGAGCTAGTCAACTAGAGGCTTACTAGGGACATGGTGTTGTCTATGTATCCACACATGTATCTGAGTTTCCTATCAATACAATTCTAGCATGGATAATAAAAGATTATCATGAACAAGGAAATATAATAATAACTAATTTATTATTGCCTCTAGGGCATATTTCCAACAGTTGTCTCAAGAGGCACCGGATCGAGGGGAGACAGTCCCGGAGGCGCCTCAAGGCGACCTTCTGGACTTCGGGAGCCGCGGGGATGGGGCCCCCGAGAGCTCCGAGTTCGGCCCTCATCCGAACACCGTGCCGGACCCACCAGCGGTTCGAGACTCAGGCAGGCGGCCTCCTTCTAAGGGGGGCAAAACGCCTATGCCGGTGACCTCTGTCCATCCAGAGGCACCGGATAATCTGCTGGAAGCGCTTCACAGCGCTTCCATCGACGAGGAGCACCGCACTATCATGAGTGCGGTGATCCAGAAGGTTCAGTCCGCCAAGAGCGGATTGACTAAAGCATGTGCCAGCCTTCTAACAGGATTTGAGGTAAGTGTGTTTAAAATGTAGTAGAAATATTACCGCATAGACAGTAGCCCCTGATGCTTTGTTCGGTGTTCACCAAGAAAAGCCGAACAGAGGATCAAATAATATCGCTGGAGTCTAATATAAGTATGTTAATATGCATATGCAGGCTTCGCTGCTGGCGTCCGCCGCACTAACTGCGGAGGTCGCCGTACTGAAGCAGGACCTCGAGGGGTCCAAGAAAGAGCTCGGCCTTGCCAAGAGGCAGCTCGAGGAGAACAAGGGTAAGTAATACCCCGTCTATAGATATGTATATATAAAAAGGACGCCATTGCAAAATGACAGGATCGTTGTATGTTTGCCAGGGGCCACGACCGAGGTGGCGACCCTGAAGCAAGTGCTAACCAAGGCTGAAGATACAGCGGCCAAGGAGCGCACCGAGCGAGAGAAGCACGAGGCTCGGGTGGGCGAGGTGCAGCAAGAGCTCCAGGCTCTCGTGACAAAGCACGAGGCGTTGGAGCTTGACTCGAAGATGCGAGAGTCTAAGCTTGCCGCGGCCCTTGAGAGTGCAAAGAGTGCCAAGGCCGAGGCCCAGAATGCCCTCCAGGAGATCGACGCGATGAAGAAGATAGCGGTGGGTAAGGCTTTCTATATGCAAAGCAAGCATGTAAAAGTAACTTACCGATTGCTTACCCGGATCCGGAGCTCTTCAGGAGCATTCGCAGATTTGCCCCGCAGTGTGTCCGATGCCGCACAATTTTACCAGGCCGAGGACGGAAGTTCGACGGAGAAGCTGTTCTGGTCTCAGTATGCTGAGGCCGAACATCCGGTGCCGATGAGCGACCAGCTGAAGCAGATGGTCGAGCTACATAAGGCGGCCGATCAGGCCATGAAGGGCTTTATAGTCCGGCTGTGGCCTGGCGACGCCCTTCCGAACAGCTTCTTCGGCCTGGTGAGGCGGCTTGTGGATGCCTGCCCACGGCTGGAGGTCGTCAAGCGATCCGTCTGCATTGAAGGTGCACGCCGGGCTTTTGCCCGTGTAAAAATGCAGTGGGTCAAGCTCGACGCCGTGAAGCTGATCAAGGAGGCACCGCCGGAGGGCAAGGAGCACCGCCACCCTGAGATGTATTACGAGGGTGTTCTGCCGGGTGCCCGTCTTATCGCGGATGAGTGTTCGAAAGATGTAAAATATTACCTGTGTTTATGAAAACTTGTTTCATATGCGCTAGGCAACGTTTGTTTGAATTTAAAATATTACCTTCTGTTTGGCTGTTTATCCAATCTGAGAGATGGCTAGTCCTCGGCTTCTGCCCCCATGCCGCTAGTGCTGGGGTGTTCGGGATAAACCTGAGCACTCTTGTTCCCATATTTGGGTCCTTCGAGGGAGGTGCTCAGCACAACGAACAAGGCAACCGGACTAATATTGCTTTATCACTCTCACTTAGCCATAGAATTCTATAATTTTAAATTTCGGCGAAGCCCCTAGTATTCAGAAGGCCGAATTCGGGGCGTGATACACGCCTTTAAGCCGGACAGGGCCGGCCCCTCGCCCTAAGCGGCATAAGTCTTTAGGGACTTGAAAAAGCTCGCCGAACAACGACCAGTCTCTTGCCTTATCATGACAGTCAGTTTTAGCTTTCTCTACTGAGGTGCTCAGCCCGGCAGAACCGGGGCACAATCGCAGTAGTTCTCCTAGCGCTACCTTAGCCGATAGAGCGGAACGTAAGGTACCAAAACATAGGAGCCGGGAAAACCCAACATTTGACCAAATACATGATTCGGAGCTGATGCATATAATGCTATAAGTTCGGGGTGCCGCACTTGTGAAAGTGTTCGGACTTTTCACACCGCATTGTGGGGTACGTGAGCCCCTGCTGTATTGGTCGTACCCAAGTGTACGGTTGCAAGGCGTCATTAACGAACACACACACATATATATATATATATAATGCAATAATGGTCGTAATGTAATGCATTGTTTATTAAAAAGCTACGTTGAAGCAGAGTGATACAGATAGTGCGATAAGCAAAAAGTAGGACTAAGTCCTTTCCAAGGGCTAGCTGAGGGATGATATGAAATCGGAGATCAACATGGGAATTCCGTTGTATAACGTAGTTGTCTGCCTCCTTGGTTGTTGCATCATGTCTTCGGCAATAGTGCTGCCGGTCAGTGTTTTCAAAGATTAAGATCCTGAAAAAAGAAAAAATAACCAAATGGGAAGCCCTTAGTGCGGTTTAGGCCGCATTTTGGGGCGTGCCGCAGTTGTGCCCCCCCTCCCCACCTGTGCCCATGGTATTTTTAATGCGTAATTATGTACGCATGGCACGGATATCGTTGTTGGGCTGGAATTGGGGTGGCCGCCGTATTGCTACGCGAGCTCATATCGCGCCAGGCGGTCTATTTGCTGATTGCCCCGAGCGCGCTTGAAGGTGTCCGGGCTTTGAAACGCCGAACTCGTTGATTGCCTTGAGAGGCTGCTTTGCGCTTCTGCTACGAGGGCCGCGGTGTGCTCCTCTGTTCAGATGGAGCTCTCTGTGTTTCCATTGACTGTAATAACTCTGCAGGGTCCTGGCATCTTGAGCTTGAGGTATGCATAATGCGGTACCACATTGAATCTAGCAAATGCGGTTCGCCCAAGCCGCGCGTGATAACCACTGCGGAACGGGACTATATCAAAGATTAACTCTTCGCTTCGGAAGTTATCCGGGGATCCGAAGACCACTTCCAGTGTAATTGAGCATGTGCAATGGGCCTCTACGCCTGGAATAACGCCCTTAAAGGTCGTTTTTGTGGGTTTGATCCTTGAGGGGTCTATACCCATTTTGCGCACTGTGTCCTGATAAAGCAGGTTCAGGCTGCTGCCGCCGTCCATAAGGACTCGAGTGAGGTGAAATCCGTTGATGATTGGGTCTAGGACCAGTGCGGGAAATCCTCCATGACGGATACTAGTGGGGTGGTCCCTGCGATCGAAGGTGATCGGGCAGGAGGACCAAGGGTTGAACTTTGGGGCGACTGGCTCCAACGCATATACGTCCCTGAGCGCACGCTTCCGCTCCCTCTTGGGGATGTGGGTTGCGTATATCATGTTCACCGTCCGCACTTGCGAGAGAAACCTCTTCTGTCCTCCAGTGTGCGGCTGCCGGGGTTCCTCCTCGTCATCGCTATGCGGCCCCTTGTCCTTGTTTTCGGCAATTAACTTGCCGGACTGCTTGAACACCCAACAATCCCTGTTGGTGTGATTGGCTGGCTTGTTTGGGATGCCGTGTATTTTACACGAGCGATCGAGTATACGGTCCAAGCTAGACGGACCCGGCGTACTTTGTTTGAATGGCTTTTTCTGCTGACCGGGTTTAGAGCCCTTGAATCCGGCATTGACTGTCGTATCCTCAGTATTTTCGCTGTTAATGCGACGCTTATGCTTGTTGCGACGTGACCTACTATTTCCATCCTTGGTATCTAAGGTACCATGGTTTTTTGAGAGGTTATTACTGCGAGCCAGCCAGCTGTCTTCTCCCTCACAAAAGCGGGTCATGAGCATCGTGAGAGCTGCCATAGATTTCGGCTTTTCCTGACCAAGGTGCCGGGCTAGCCACTCGTCTCGGATATTGTGCTTGAAAGCCTCTAAGGCCTCCGCATCCGGACAGTCGATGATTTGATTTTTCTTTGTAAGGAACCGAGTCCAGAATTGCCTGACCGACTCTTCTGGCTGCTGAATTATGTGGCTCAAATCATTGGCGTCTGGTGGTCGCACATAAGTGCCCTGAAAGTTGTCGAGGAATGCGGCTTTCAGATCTTCCCAACAGCTAATGGAGTCCGCTAGCAAGCTGTTAAGCCAATGCTGCGCTGGTCCTTTGAGCTTTAATGGGAGGTATTTGATGGTGTGTAAGTCATCACCGCGGGCCATGTGGATGTGGAGGAGGAAGTCCTCAATCCATACTGCGGGATCTGTTGTGCCGTCGTATGATTCAATGTTTACAGGTTTGAAACCTTCTGGGAATTGATGTTCCATTACTTCGTCTGTGAAGCATAAGGCGTGTGCGGCGCCTCTGTATTGGGCTATATCTCGACGCAGCTCGAATGGGTCTTGCCCGCTGTGTTCGGCCCGGCCGGGTTTGCTTTTACTGTATCCGGTGTGATGTTTGTCGTCTCGCAGAGTGGTGCGCCCTCGTGATCCGTAGATCGATCTTGAATGATTTGCCTTGTCCTCCAACATGTCTCGCAGGTCTAGCGTATCTCCCCCTGCCTTTTTATTTGAATGGCGTTGGGGTGGAGGCTGAGCTTTTGGCTGGAATGCCTCTCTATCGCGGCCACGAGGTGGCCGATCAGCCGTGTCATACGCTTCCTCCTCCAGTCGGGGTAGTAACCTGCGCCTTGGGTAACTCTTGGAGGGGCGCTTGAGTTTATATTCCTCAGCCGCGAGGACTTCAGTCCATTTGTCAGCTAGCAGATCTTGATCAGCTTGAAGCTGCTGCTGCTTTTTCTTCAGGCTATTTGCCGTGGCCAAAAGCCGGCGCTTGAAGCGCTCTTGTTTGACGGGATGCTCTGGGACGACGAATTCATCATCGCCGAGGCTTGCCTCGTCTTCGGAGGGGGGGGGGATGTAATTGTCATCCTCCTCTCCATCTGCCGCTCTCTCAGGAGAGCTGGCTCCTTCATCCTCCTGCTCTAAGTCTTGCTGGAGGGGATTGTTGTTGTCTTCGGCACTGTTCGGAGTATTATTATCTCATGTTCCGGTATCACCACTTTTTGCTTTGGCGGGACTTAGAGCGGCGCCGCTGACGTCGGCGCTTGGGTTGCTTCTTGGAGGGGCCATCCTCCGTTATCTCGTCGCCATTGCCTTCATTGGGTGTATCCACTATGTATATGTCATATGACGAGGTGGCTTTCCAGTGCCCTATAGGTGCTGGTTCATGTTCGTCTCCTACATCGCCATCCATACCGTCAATGTCTTCGGAGTTGAAGTTGAGCATGCCGGTTAAATCATTGACAGTGGCTACATAGTGGGTGGTGGGTGGGCATCGAATTTCTTCGTCTTCCGCATCCCAATCCTGTTGGCCATAATCCGGCCAGGGCTCTCCTGACAAAGAGAGAGACCTTAGTGAATTCAGAATGTCGCCAAAGGGCGAGTGCTGAAAGATATCTGCAGCGGTGAATTCCATAATCGGCGCCCAATCGGATTCGACTGGCAGGGGCGCGGGTGGTTCGGAGTCAGAAAAAGGGTCTGGCACATTGGTGTCACGGGCTGCGCAGAGGATTATGCTGGTGTTTGGCTCGATCGCCGCTGAGACTGCAGCCCCTGAGGCGGTGTTTAACCACTCGTCCTCGATTGGCGCAGTTGGCTCCGAGCTAAGGGTCGGGGCTGATGCGGGCGCGGCCTCTAGGGTACTGTTCAGCGGCAGAGCTAGGTCATACCCACCGCGATAGTGCGGCGTGCCCGGCTGTGGCTCGAATCCGTCTAAGATCAAGTCTCCGTGGATGTCGGCCGTGTAGTTCAAACTTCCAACTCTGACCTGATGGCCAGGGGCGTAGCTTTCAATCTGCTCCAGATGGCCAAGCGAATTAGCCCGCAGTGCAAAGCCGCCGAATACGAAGATCTGTCCGGGGAGAAAAGTCTCACCCTGGACCGCATCGCTACCGATGATAGTAGGAGCCATCAAGCCTAACGGCGACGACACAGAGGAACTCTCAATGAAAGCACCAATGTCGGTGTCAAAACCGGCGGATCTCGGGTAGGGGGTCCTGAACTGTGCGTCTAGGCCGGATGGTAATAGGAGGCAGGGGACACGAAGTTTTACCCAGGTTCGGGCCCTCTTGATGGAGGTTAAACCCTACGTCCTGCTTGATTAATATTGATGATATGGGTAGTACAAGAGTAGATCTACCACGAGATCAGAGATGCTAAACCCTAGAAGCTAGCCTATGGTATGATTGTATGTTGTGATTGTTGTCCTATGGACTAAAACCCTTCGGTTTATATAGACACCGGAGAGGGTTAGGGTTACACAAGGTCAGTTACAAAGGAGGAGATATCCATATTCGTATTGCCTAGCTTGCCTTCCACGCCAAGTAGAGTCCCATCCGGACACGAGACGAAGTCTTCAATCTTGTATCTTCATAGTCTAACAGTCCGGCCAATGGAGATAGTCCGGCTGTCCGGAGACCCCCTAATCCAGGACTCCCTCAACAACGCTAACCCTAACTAGGAGGAGGGGGAGTAGTATATATAGTCTAAGCCATGAAGGGGTAAGTGGGAAAGGGATACATGGGCCTCTGGCCCAACTCTGCGCGCAGGCAGGCGCCGGATGTCCGGGCTGGGGGCGGGATGTCCGACCGTTCATGAGACGCCGGATGTCCGGGGCACTGGCCGGATGTCCGGCCTAGAACATGCTGTTTTGCTCTTCTCTGGATAGCCGTTGTCCGGATTTCCGGGGCGATGCCGGATGTCCGTCCTATTGATAGGCGCCGGATGTCCGGCTGCTGAAGCTCTTCGGCGCATGCGCCGGATGTCCGGCCTCTGGCCCGGATATCCGGCCACTGTAGCTTCCGGCAGCTCCGTTTCTACCGTCTCCGCTTCCAGGCTTACCTCCCGGATGGTGTAGTTGTTCCTTGGCTCTTGCACTCCTCCTTATCGTCCGTAGTGTTCCAACAATAGCTATGAATGCACATGAGTGGAGTGTCAAGTAGTATACCATCCTCGAAGGTGTCAAGTGAGCACGTGTAAAGGAGATGATTCACCTTTGGGTATGTGAAGTAGATGTCACACATGTCACTCGCCGAACGGACTCTTGACATGGTGATGTCCATAGGATGCTCCACATCATCTCCCCTCCCTTGGGAAAGATCTGACCTCGGATCAAAAACCAAATCACCATGGGAAAGAGATGGCTTCACCGTGTAGAAGTGGACGTTCACCAAGTACTTGTCATCTTGAAGCTCGAAATGGGCACTCTCCACTGTCGCACCATCTTGTGGTTCCTTCAAAAGGAGTAAGGACAACAAACACTTGGAAAAACAAATGTGGTTAGCTTTAGTGCAAAACCAAGCATTCAAGAAATGAGTGACCAAACAAGTGTCGTCATCATGCAAAGCATATGGTGTGACAAGGGATTGTGACATGGCATGTAAGCATATCAATCGAGCACAAGCAAAGATATCATGGGGACAAGCATGTAAATGTGAGGTAGTGATGCAAATATGTGTAATAAAAGAATAAGCATCTACCTCAAAGTCATAGCAAGCATGGGCAAAGCGCTTAATGAAAGGTCTATGGTAGGCATAAAAATCATTCACAGCACCAAATAAAATGAAGTGTCTAAACACATGGGTCAAGTGCAAGACAATCCAAGCATAATGTACATGGGGTGTAGTGAATATCGTGTGGCACTCAATACAATAAAGATTAGATGCCACATAATTTCAACCTCCTGCTGATTTAGTTGCACCGGGTGGGTGTTATTATTTTGTGTAAGAAAAAAATGTAGCTGTCATCAGATAAGTTGTAAAAATGTTCAGCCTTGCTTTAAGTCAAACCCAACTAACCCCTATTATATAGGTGATGTCGCTGCTGTGGGTAGGTGTGCATAGCTTAAAAATTATCCTTCTTATGTGTGTATTGCAGATAATACTAGGCAATAATGACACATCACTGACTACACGGAATTAGGAAAGCTAGGGCAAGATTCTGGGGGAATCATGCAACCAAGCCAGCTTGCATGGCACGCATCCTGCCAATACGAGCGAAGGGGTGCCAGATGCCGAAAAGAACTAGGTTTGAGCAGCATTAACAATCTAAGAAAGGCCATATGACGATAGCTACAACACACCATTCAATCAATCAACAACACTTAGGTAGTGGCAGTGGATCTAGGAGACCAGGGTAGTGGCAATGCTCTCCCTTGACTCTTTGGCAAACTGCACACTCATGTAGAAAAGTTTCAATCTCCTCGTCTGGCGCCAATAAAATAGCTTTTTTACCCTTTGATAGGTAGCCACAATGCCTGAATGGCCTCCTATGGGAGAGTTGTGATCCACATCTTCTCTAAATCAACCCTGACATCGATGATGGAATTTAATTGCAAAACTGATACGATAAGAGGTCAGACTAAGATTAACAAACCAGTTTATGCTTGGAAGTCAGACTCGTGAATAAATTAGTGGATATGCAATAGCAGCTAATCTTTGACCAGATTTTCTTGTCATCACGATGACCAGAAGGGATGAAATGAGACAGAGACCAGAGCAGGTTGCTCCTTTCCTCTCTTGTTTTTTCTTTAAGAGAAACTAGTACTTTAGCCTGGCAGACCAAAGCTTACGCTTGTGGTTTACAGGCTAATTTCTAGTCGCTCACGTAGGTAGTGATTTCACATACCTTTCTTTGGGCTGACTATTGTGCTGCTAGTCTCCTTGCCAACAACAGTCAATCCTAGGCCCATTTCTTTTCCTTTTCTTGAGTGCGACTTGAAAGAGGATCAAATAAAATGGAGACATGAGCTGCCTGTTCCATTCCTCTCGTGATCTTCACCAGCCCATTGGTTCCCTTGCTAGCTTCTTCAGAAAGCCATGCGGTCACACCATTGCCCAAACGGCAGCAGATTACCCTTGCCTTTTCTAGGATTGGCTCTCGTGCTGCTGATATCCTTGGCCCCTCCGACCAGCTCCTGCACGGAGCAGGAGAAGAGCTCCCTCCTCCAGCTCCTTGCTGGGTTCTCGCAGGACGGCGGCCTCGGGTCGTCATGGCAGAACAATACGGACTGCTGCACTTGGGAAGGGATCACCTGCAGCCCCAACAGGATGGTCAGTGATGTTTTGTTGGCCTCTCGAGGCCTCGAGGGGTCCATCTCGCAGTTCCTTGGAAATCTCACAGGCTTATTGCGCCTCAACCTGTCGTGCAACTCACTGTCCGGTGGCTTGCCGCTGGAATTGGTGTCATCCAGCAGCATCACTGTCCTTGATGTCAGTTTCAACCGCCTGACAGGAGCCCTGAGCGAGCTGCCATCTTCAACCCCTGCATGGCCTCTGCAGGTACTGAACATCTCAAGCAACTTGTTTACCGGAAGGTTTCCATCCACAACATGGGAGGTGATGAAGAGCCTGGTCGTGCTCAATGCCAGCACCAATAGTTTTACTGGGCAGCTACCAACTACACTCTGTCTCAGCGCACCATCTTTTTCTGTGCTTGAACTTAGTATTAACGAATTCAGTGGAAATATTCCTCATGGACTCGGTAATTGCTCCATGCTGAAATTGCTAAGCGCTGGCTATAACAACCTCAGTGGAACTCTTCCAGATGAGGTCTTCAAAGTTACATCATTAGAGCACCTCTCTTTACCTAATAATTGGTTAGAAGGAGCACTCAATGGCATCACCAAGCTCACAAATTTGGTCACCCTTGATCTTGGGGGCAACAAGATCAACGGCAATATACCGGATGCCATAGGCAAGCTGAAGAGTTTGGAGGAGCTGCATTTGGAACAAAACCACATGTCAGGGGAGCTTCCATCAGCATTGATCAACTGTACACATCTCACAACAATTATCTTAAAGGGCAACCAATTTCACGGAGAACTTACCAAGGTCAACTTCTCAAACTTGCCCAATCTAAAAAAGTTAGATCTCCTGCACAATAACTTCATCGACAACATTCCAGAAAGCTTATACTCGTGCAGCAAGCTGACTGCACTACGGCTCTCCAGCAATCATTTCCATGGCCAACTGTCAGAAAAGATAGGTAATCTGAAGTCCCTCTCATTTCTATCACTCGCTAACCTCTCCCTTACAAATATCACAAGAACACTTCAGATCCTTGGGGGATCCAGGAGCCTGACCACCCTTCTTATTGGGTCCAACTTCCTGCATGAGACCATGCCAGAGGATAACGGCATTAATGGTTTTGAGAATCTTCAGGTTCTTTCTATGAGTGATTGTTCATTGTCTCGAACAATACCTGATTGGTTATCCAAGCTCACAAATTTGAGGGTGCTATTTTTGCAAAGCAATCAGCTAACTGGACCAATACCTGAATGGATCAGTAGCTTGAACTTGCTCTTGTATCTAGACATATCAAACAACAGCTTTATAGGTGAAATTTCAACTGCCTTAATGGAGATGCCAATGCTAAAATCAGACAAGACTGCACCAAAGGTCTTCTTTGAACTGCCTGTGTATCTTTTCAGTCCATTTATCCAATACCTCAAACCTGGTGCTTTTCCAAAAGTGCTTAATCTAGCCATCAATAAATTCACTGGTGTGATCCCAGGGGAGATCGGTCAACTAAGAGCGCTCGTTTCACTTAATTTGAGCTCCAACAAATTATCAGGAGAGATCCCACAACCAATCTGCACCCTCACAAATCTGCAGATGCTCGACATGTCCAGCAATCATCTTACTGGTACAATTCCGGCCGCACTAAACAATCTGCACTTTCTTTTCAAATTCAATGTTTCTAATAATGACCTCGAAGGCCCTATTCCAACCGCAGGCCAGCTTAGCACGTTTCCAGATTCTAGCTTTGATGAAAACCCAAAATTGTGTGGTCCTTCGATTGTAAACCATTGCGGTTCAGCGGAAGCAAGTCCAGGGTCCATCAACTCCAGAGAAGAGATTGGCAGTAAGGTCATCTTTGCAATCGCCTTTGGTGCTTTCTTTGCAGTAGGAGTCATATATGATCAGATGGTCTTAGCCGGATATTTTGGCTAAAACCTTGTAACTGTTATCACTGCCCAAACCGTTACATGATCTCAAGTGGTTCCCAGTTCAGCAAGACCATGTCAGTGGCTCCAGCCCCAGCAAGAACAACATCTCTTGTAAACCTGCTATCGTCAGTTAGTGACGTTCATCGTTGTACTCCATTTAGCAGAAACATGATTAACGAGTGAGCAATGTCAACAGTGTGTAAGCATATTATTATTGTGGAATGTGTAACTATTTGTTCAGTATTTACTTTGATACATACGCATGCAGTGATGAATGTTTCTCTTGGAGAAAGTTGACTAGAGGAGGACACATAATAAGAAAAAGCAATCTGCAGTCTGGCACACTCAAATCTGTAACTATTTGCAGTCTAGCAATCTGTAACTCCAAGTCTCCAACCCAGGATCGCAAGTATCCACAGAAAACAACACTGGCGCTGAGAGAAAATTCAGAAATGTCAACAAAGCTAGCACTACAATGTGGCACGAATTAAGCACCTGCTCCGTGGTTTCTACAATATACCTCGGCAAAGGGCTCACGTCACGTTCGGCCTTGGTCGAATCTCCGGTCCCCTGCCTGCCTGGCCTCCTCGGACCAGCTGAGGCGGGAGGCGAACCGCCGCACGCCGCCGTAAAGGGTCGCCGCGTGGACGGATTTGAACTTAAAACGAGACTAGCGAACAATTAAACATCAACCAGGCGCCCAAGTATTATTTTTTTCCTCAGACTTCCTTTTTTCAGATATATACCTTTTGAGTGCGCGACACTGGACCTGTTTCCTAGCCTCCGGTGTCCGTCCTCCAGCGAGCTTAGCGAACTCGGAGCAGCCGGCCCACCGCCACGCGGGGTCGCCGGGAGTCGCCGCATCCCCCTCGCCAGAGAGCTCCGGGAGGGGGAGGCTTGGTTCGATTTCTGCCTGGCCACTGGCCACTAGAAGTGGGAGTGCGGCGGTGCGGCCACCCTCGGGACGCCGGCGCACTGAGTTGGGCAGGACTCGACGTTGGGCCGTATGGGGGGCAGTATCTGGGTTGGCTTACAGATAACAGTTTGGGCTGGCTTCATCTTGGGCTTCAAATTGGGTGGGCTTAGAGATGCTTCAATGCCTAAAAAAGAGATAAAATTGTACCTGCTCCTTTTTTTGTGGGAAAGGAACTTTTTTTGTGGGTATTGCCAAGCCAGCATAAAAATATCCAGCCATTATATGTACGATGTTGTAGGAGTGTGACTAACAACATTTGCATGGCAACTTATCTTAGCTAAGCTTATTATTGCACATATTCCTTCTGGTTGTCCACAAATGATCAATTTTGATTTCTAAAAAAAATGATCAGTTTCTGAAAACTTTTTTTTCCTACCAAAAAAAAACTTCTTACAAGCTTTGCAAATGTAGTAGTGTTTTGAGTATACACATACTAATTCTTTTATTTTAATTTTAAACTAATGATGTGGGTTCCAAGATATGACACAAGTGGGCATTTACACGCAATGATATACACCCCTATAAATATTAAGTGTAGAATGATATACACCCCAAGTGTATTTACGATTGGTTGCCTTGTATTTAGCCGAGCCGAGCTAGAGAGAAGTTGGTATGAACTTTTGCTCGTCCAACTAAAGCTAGTTGCACTGTTGTATGAACTTCTGCAAGTTGACCTAAACTAACTCAATTGTACATATCTTAACCTAGGGACCAAATATGTGCATGTAGAAGTAAAAATAATAATTTAGAATTTCAGTTGATGTCTTGTGTTTCCAGCAAGTGGTTTAGCTGAGAGATTGACAACTCTAGCTAGTAAAAAAATGACAACTCTCGCAATAGATATTGGCAAAGCATGACACTCTCAAGTGAGCTACTCAACTATGCTCAATCCAAATGTGAACAATAAAGAACACTGGAGTACGTAAACACTGGTTATCACAAAACTTGATTCTGAACTAGTACAACACTATAGGCAACATGCTTCCCTTTTAACTCTTACGTACTACCTAGAAAAAGAACACATGCCCACCAAAATTTACATTTTTTTCAGTAACCTTTTAGAAGTTATACTGATAGGTGTTCTGGTCGGTAAGTAATACTGTATTAAATATAATAAATTCAGCAGCGGTCAATTGAGGTTGAGAGAATAAGCTAAATACCTTATTCCATGTGCAAAGGGTTCATCTCTCTACTCGAGATCTGCTTTCCCCATCGGAAGTTCATCTTCAGCCATTTGGTTGTTTTGGGTTATGTTTGATGAGATCATAATCATCAAAGAAAACAACATGACATGTCACAGGGGATTTGGAACTAGATGTCGGATACACATATTAATTATTATATTGGTCTAAATGGGTTGGCCCACAGGTTAAAGGTCATACATGCATCTAACCATGCATTAACCTTTCTGAGGTCCATAAACCAAAAGAAGAGGTACACCTCTTTGTCTAATCCACAAGATTTGCTTTTCTTTACTGTGGTGGGATGTATGAGGGAGACCATGTCACCGAAAAATGCTTTGACTTTTTTTTCGGAGACCCTACCTCTTTTTTATAGGGAGCGGGAACCCTACATCTTTGTCTAACCCACACTATTTGAACCTCAGTCTTGCTGCTTAATTGCTAAAGGCTTACTCTTACTTGTTGGAACCACTATACTTGCGACCATGTCAAAGGCGATCTACTATGCTCACAGACACATATCCATCAACTGACAGTTTGAGGGGTCCGGCTATAGATGCTCTAAGCGTTCATAGACACATGCCCATCAGCTTACGATCTTCTCCTTCCAAGTGGGGAACTGTGACTCTGTGAGGTGGACTTTTTGTACAAAGCAATAAGAATTTGAGGTGGGCTTTTTGTACAAAGCAATAAGAATTCGAGACCCCCACAAAGTCATAAAGTGGTACGCGTGCAGTTGCAATCTTCAAAGTCTGTTGTCATGCTTCTGTACGTCATAATAAACAGAATAATTTGTAAGAGAAGATTGCATCTGAAGTAGGAGCAAACCTTAATAGCATCCACGCTAGATTTAATATGAAATGTTATTACCCACATGTACAATGATCCATGACATATATGCACTCCCATTGAAATACAATGACACTCTACTTGACACCAAATATTATAGCCACTCAACTACCAGCGAGACACCGGTAGTCAACACTCGACTTAACACGGCATATTATTAGCAACTCGGAAAAAAAATTAGGTGGCATCAAAATGACATCAACAAAAATTTCAAATAGAAATATTCAACAAAACTGACAGAATCCGAATGGACAGCTCTTGTTTTTTTTATTTAGGAAATGGTAGTTTAGCATGCTTTCAGAATGGACAGTTTCAGGAAACTGTCAAACAAAAATATTCAGAATGGGCAGTTCCACCACAACACCATGCAGCAACTATTTTTCATATAGCAGGTACACCAAGAAATTTCACATGCCTTCACTTGGCTTGGCTCTCGTGCTGCTGGTCTCTTAGACCAGCTCCTGCACCGAGCAGGAGAAGAGCTCCCTTCTCCAGCTCCTCGCCGGGCTCTCGCAGGACGGCGGCCTCACGACGTCGTGGCGGCACGACACCGTCTGCTGCACATGGGAAGGGATCACCTGCAACCAAGATAGGAAGGTCACTGATGTTTCGTTGGCTTCTCGAGGCCTCGAGGGGCCCATCTCGCCGTTCCTTGGCAACCTCACCGGACTTTTGCGCCTCAACCTTTCCCGGAACTTGCTGTCTGGTGGCTTGCCACTGGAATTAGTGTCATCCAGCAGCATCCTTGTTCTTGACATCAGCTTCAACCGCCTCACAGGAGGCCTGAGCGAGCTGCCATCTTCAACCCCTGCGCGGCCTCTGCAGGTACTCAACATCTCAAGCAACTGGCTTACAGGCATATTACCAATCACAACATGGGAGGTGATGAAGAGCCTGGTCATTCTTAATGCTAGTTCCAACAGATTTACTGGTCAGATACCAACTACACAATGTGTTAGCGCGCCATCTTTTGTTGTGCTTGAGCTCAGTTTCAACCAACTCAGTGGGAACATCCCTCCAGGACTCGGTAATTGCTCGGTGCTGAAATTGATTGGTGTTGGCTACAACAACCTCAATGGCACACTTCCAAATGAACTCTTCAACGTAACCACGTTAGAGCACCTCTCGTTGCCTAACAATAGGTTAGAAGGAGCTCTCGATGGCATTAGCAAGCTCACAAATCTGGTCACCCTTGATCTTGGCGGGAATGAGCTCAGCGGCAATATTCCAGAGTCTATAGGTGATCTGAAGAGATTGGAGGAGCTGCATTTGGAACACAACAACATGTCAGGGGAGCTGCCAGCAGCTCTAGGCAACTGCACAAATCTTGTAACAATTGACCTCAAGGCAAACCAATTTAGCGGAGAACTTACCAAGGTCAACTTCGTAAGCCTGTCCAATCTAAAAAAACTAGATCTTCTTTCCAATAACTTCACCGGCACAGTTCCAGAAAGCATATACTCATGCAGCAAGCTGACGGCACTACGGCTATCTTACAATCCTTTCCATGGTCAATTGTCAGAAAAAATAGGCAATCTGAAGTCCCTCTTATTCCTATCACTTGCTAATAACTCTCTTACAAATATCACAAGAACACTTCAGATGCTTAGCAGTTCCAGGAGCCTCACCACCCTTTATATTGGGTGCAACTTCCTGCATGAGACCATGCCAGAGGATGTCAGCATTGATGGTTTTCAGAACCTCCAGGTTCTTTATATAAATCATTGTTCATTGTGTGGAAAAATACCTGATTGGCTATCAAAGCTACCGAATTTGGGGATGCTATTTTTGCAAGGCAATCAACTAACTGGACCGATACCTGAATGGATCAGCAGCCTAAATTTTCTCTTCTCTCTAGATATATCAAACAACAGCCTTACAGGGGAAATTCCAAGGGCCTTAATGGAGATGCCAATGCTAGAATCAGATAATACTGCACCAAAGGTATTCTTTGAGCTGCCTATTTGGAACAAGAACCAATTTCTGCAATACCTCACGCCCAGTGCTTTTCCTAAAGAGCTTAATCTAGCCATGAATAATTTCACTGGTATGATTCCGGTGGAGATCGGTAGGTTACAAGGACTATTTTCACTTAACTTGAGCTCCAACAGATTATCTGGAGAGATACCAGAACAGATCTGCAATCTCACGAACCTGCAGATGCTCGACTTGTCTGGTAATCATCTCACTGGTAAGATTCCAGCTGCATTGAACAATCTGCACTTCCTTTCCAGATTCAACATTTCTAATAATGACCTAGAAGGCCCTATTCCAAACATGGGCCAGTTCAGCACGTTTCCGGATTCTAGCTTTGGTGGAAACCCAAAACTGTGTGGCCCTATGGTTGCAAACCATTGTGATTCGGCAGAAGCAAGTCCAGTTTCCATTGACCCTATAAAACAGATTGGTAGTGAGGCCATCATCTTTATGACCTCCTTCGGTGTTTTCTTTGGAGTAGGAGTCCTATATGATCAGAAAGTCTTAGCTAGACATTTTGGCTGAAACCATGTAACCGTTATCACCGTTAACAAATGGTTAATATTTGTAAATATTGAGTATAGAATATAAGAACATTTGACTCTGCAGTCCAGTAAAGAAAATCTACAGGGAAAGCACACAAGAGGCGCTCCAATGATAACTTATCACAAAAAATGTCATTTTTCATCTCCTTTGTAGCCTCTCCTGCCTAAAGCTGATTCAGTAAGAATACTTTTCTTTAATGATAACCAGAAATAAATCTTGATTTTCAGAAGTACTCTAGCACTTATATTAGAGTCAGATGTTTAAATTGCCATGTGTAAAGAGCTAACCAGAAGCCTTGCAAATCAGACCAACTTTGTGTCTCTGTTGTTGTCAAGTACACCCCTGGTGCAGGCTGACTTCATTTCTTCCTACGTAAGTAGGGTGTCTCGCCCAAAAGCATCCTCTTGCACTGCTAAAGTAAATAAGTTAGACACAGACACCGTGGAACCACTAATTTCAGAGCAATCATGTACTGTTTCATGTCAGAATTATTTTTACTGATTCTCCCATGAGCTAACAGCATGCTGCATAAGAAAGCAAGTAGGCACCAAATTCTATTTTCAATTGCGAATATGCATCAAGAAGATCATGTGACAACAGATGTACCATGATAAAAGAATGCAAATATATTCTAGGCATGACAGGTTGAAAAATGTCTAGCACAGGTAGCATAGGGGAAGGTATAAAAGGGTGCATCGGGAGATCAGACGATCCTTGAATTACATAGGAAGGCATTTATTTTTTTGCAAGAAACATAGGAAGGTGCTTATTCTAGTAGAAAGCCAATGGCGTTAAACTGGTTTGTCATTGTCAATGTTAATCACTTCCTAGTATTATCAGCTAAATATGTCAGCTATCTATGCACTTAATACTCTAAGGGCATAAAATTATAACCCCCAAGCGTGCAAGATCTGTTTTGCACAAACACGATCCCCCTAAATAGTAAGTACTTTTGGTTTGTGGACTCGAAAAACTCAATGCAACAATACGATAAGCGGGAAAAAACAATATTGTCAAACAATCCATATCCTACTTTCAGCATGGCCTGAATCATATATGATAGCATCATACTATTTGGTTGGCGTAAAAGCTGCGCCAGGAGCTGGTGGAAAATTCACCTTCCACTTGCATTATTCCATTTCGCAGTGTTAGTGTGAGAGACATTGATTCAACAGACTTGGCTCCTAGCAGCAGCAGCCGCAGGCCGCTGGCTCGTTGACCTCAGGTTGAAGTGCACTGCCACGGGTCAGAGCTTGATGATGGCGAGGAGGGCGAGTGGCGGTCGGCGGCGTTGGGGAGATCTGGCCGCTGGGCGACGTGAGACGCACCTGCGGGTGAGCCGCGGGCCGCAGCGACGGGGAGAGCCGCCGGTTGTACGCCGACGCGGCGGGGAGGTCAGCGGGGTCGAGGAACGCGGCTCCGGCGGCTGCCCGCCCTGCGGCGACAGATGCTAGGGCATCGCCGGGGGGAGAGAGATATGCAGCCGAGGCGCCAAAGGATGGCAACGCGGCCCAAGGAGCCTGGCCGCCTTCCACAAGAGCTTGGCCGCCGTGAAGGAGGCGACTACACCTGTCCTGCTCATGCGGTCATGCCCTCAAGGTGTTTGCGAGAATGTCGTCTCTGTTTGCAGAATGCACAGTATGCCGTGTCTGACACTTATTTGCAGAATGCAGAACACCATCATTTCATTCCATCGCAGATAAGATCAGTGCCAAGCTCGATAATGGATGGTCGCAATTGTATTAAGCATAGTCCACCTAGCTACATACTGAAAACAGCTTCAATCTTGCTGATCAGCATAGTCGACCTAGCTACACACTGAAAACAGCTTCAAGCTCCTTACTGATCAACGAGCATCGGAGCGACTAAGCTAGCTAACACTTTAGCGACCTTGTGCTTATAGAGGAAGGTTGGAATGGGCAGCTCGCTCGGATCCGGCGACATGATGAAGGTCGGCATAGGCAGCTCGCTCGGGTCCGGCGACACCATGAATGTCGGGCCAGCGAACAAGGATGCCTCCGAGTCCACCTCCATCTTAGCCAGAGCCTTTGGCTTCTTGTCGGGCCGGTCCATCAACGGAGCGAGGCCAGCGAAGGGTGATGCCTCCACCACGGTACGAGGTGTCGCCTTCTTCTCCGACGCCACAGGGCCAGCGAAGAGTGTCGCCACCGAGTCTGCCACCATCTCAGTCGTAGGCTCTGCCTTCTCCGAAAGGTCGATCGACGGAGAAGGGCAAGCGAAGGATGTCACCACCGAGTCTAGCTCCATCTCAGTCACAGGCTTTGTCTTCTTCCCGAACCGGCCGGCCGACGGGGCGGGGCCGGCGGAGATTGATGCCTGCGAAGCTGCCACCATCTCAGCCGGAGGCCTCGGCTTCTTGTCGCACCGGTCGACGGATGGCGCGCGGCTCGCCGGCCTCTTCCAGTTCTCTCTCGGCGTCTCCACGCGGCCGAGGCGCTCGACGCCGCCGTTCAAACTCTCGGCACGGCGGAGCGTCTTGTCAGTGGCCCAGCTGGAGCTCCGGGAAGCACGTCCGGGAAGGTCGATCTTGTCTCTGATCCAGCTTCTGCTCATCGAGGCACGTCCAGGCTGCTGCTTCTTGGTGTCCAGCTCCACACGAGCCGTGTACACCGCCGGAGGAGGCGTCAGGAGGAGGCAGCGCGCCGGGGTAGGCAACAGCGGCGGCAAGGTCGCAGCGACATGGCTAGCCATCTCTGCAAAACACAGGACACAGCAAAGAACAGAGAGACCAAGTGATTGCACAAGCGAAACAAGTAAACAGAACAATTGCGATGCTGAAATTCAGATGATGACCGGAGAAGAAAGAGGAAACTCGCCGGATTCTTTGCTCGCCGTCGGCGAGAGAAGCTCGCCGGGTTGTTAGGTCGCCAGGAGAACGTCGCGCGTGATCTATCGAGGGGACGGCTTGCTCGTCGGATCGAAGGAAAAGTGCGATCTATCCCCGCAGCCCGGCTGATATAGATCGACCCCCGATGCCCCGCCGCGTAGAAACCACGCAATCCGAGTTCGGCTCGTAACCGCCGCCAGCGCCGCCGCCCGTGGTCCAACCGCCGGAGCCACCAGCGACGCACTCATCCGATCTTTCCTCCTCTTCGTCGGTGGCCTGGGCATCCCGCGGTGGCGCGACTGCGCCTGCGCCTCCATTCCGCCGCCGCGTGCCATCCTGGCTCGGCATCGCGGCCGTCGTGGCCGCCGAGCTCTGTTACCCGCATGAGTCGCAGCTGTAAGAACCACGGTGAGGAGTCGCAGCAGCGACGAGATGCTGGCCGGGGTTGTTGCTTTCCTCCTGCGCTGATTGCTGCTCTTCCACGCTGCTCCATGGGTGGTCAGTTGTTGCGCTTGTCAAATGTTTGATGAAATGCTTGAGCAGGATGCCCGGTCCTTTCAATCAATTTGAGCAGAAGCAACTCCAGTAGTTCAATGTTAATAGAGCGAAGGGCGGATGCACATTCACGAGTTCACCATGTGTAATCACTAATTAATCTAGCATAATAGGACTAAAGTCTACACTGACAAATAAGCTGGCACCTTAAGCCACCTACGATTCTCAAACTGAACAATCGAAACTGCATTTCTCAGTTATTGTTGGTGTGCATTTGTTAATTCCATGATAGATGCATATGTAACTTGGCGGCTTCCATGTATTATAATCCACTGAAATTGTTTGAAATTTGTGACTGGTTGCTTTTCTGCTTCATTCTATAAAGTGGGGCAGGGGGACCCCTTTCATTAAAAAAAAACTAAAATGGTTCGAAATGAAAAAGTCAATACAATGCTCATACAATTTGTTTATTTTTTGAAAATAAAATCCATTTGAAAAATAGATAATTCATGAGCTTATTATGTAAGTAGCTTTGAGATTCCATCTATAAATAATTCTATTTTAATTTGTAACCCATGTCTTACCCAATTCATGACTTGTATTATTATGGTTATAATGCTTTAACTCTTGCGGTGCCTTCCCAGGTGCCGCTGTCGACTATCGGGATCACTGCCAATCTCATCAAGGCTGAATTGTGCAACTACATCGGGGATTGCCATGACAGCACCTTCTCCTGGAAGGTTCGAGAGGTTTTTGCGGTTTTTGATTCTTCAACTACATCCAATTATCAGAGGTCTCCTGTTGGTTTTTGCGGCTTCCCTTCCGCTGTGATGGAGTCAAACTTGACAGATCTAGGGTAGGGGGTCCCAAGCTGGTAGCCTTAGGATGATGGTAATAGGGCAAGGGGGACACGATGTTTGCCCATATTCAGACCCTCTCGAAGATGTAAAACCCTACGACCTACTTTGTTTGTATTGATTATGGATGGGGTACAGAATACATGTTGATCCACCTCGAGATCGTGTATAAATGAGTTGGTTTTTCTCTACGGACTACACCCCTCTGTTTATATAGACGCCTGGGTACCTAGGATTACACATAGGTTGGTTACATTCGAAGATAAACACGTCAAAGATGCATTCATGCCTTGAAGTATGTGTCAAGTCTTCGGAAGATCTCATCTTGCACATAGGTCGGTTACATTCGAAGATAAACACGTCAAAGATGCATTCATGCCTTGAAGTATGTGTCAAGTCTTCGGAAGATTTCATCTTGCACATAGGTCGGTTACATCCGAAGATAAACACGTCGAAGATTGCATTCATGCCGTCTTGATTCCTCCATGGGGCCCAACGAATGTGGCCCACTGGTTGGTCATCTGGGGGTTCTCGACCCAACCAATGTCTCGGAGCCGACGTGGTTAACACCCCCCCATTCAGGATACCATCATTAGCCCTCGAACCAGTCTTCAAGCCGAGGACTATCCTCACAAAGGTTGTTGTTCATCTTAGGTCTTTGGCCTTGTAAATTGGTTCAATCATCTTCTTTGCGTGTTTGTCTCCAGAGTGACCAGAATCTTGTCCGAGGAGCCCCAACTAAGCTTCCAAGTTTTTTTCTTTTCGCCGGATCCGAAGACCCTTTCAGTGCCTAGTTATCTTAACGATGAAGTCTTCTTGTGTCAGGATGGGGACGTCGGTTTGGCGGTGTTCTGACAACTTCGACCGAACCCGAAATGCTACCACGCCTGCAAAACCGAAAGATGCCTTGAGTTATCGTTATATCGTGTTAGTGCAGCACGAGGCCATTACAATTGGCACGTATTGTCAATAAAGTGACCGGGCCCCAGATTTTTGGCGTCATTACCAGCAAACCCCCTCGATTCACATGCACACGTTACACATACCACATTGGGTACTCGTGAAATTTACTACCGCACAGTACGCGCCTTTGGTGTTTTTACTTTTTACTGGCTTATAAAAGGCACACTGTAAAATGAATCAATTACCACGCTTTCCATCTTGCTCCTGCTTCCATCATCCTCAAGCTTCAGTGCCCAAAGAACAGAGCAAAAGCCTTCCGAGCTGCTTTCCCTCTCTCGGTTCTCTAGCGTTCTTCTACTCCCATTGGAGTTGTTGGATTCCCTGAAAAGGAAAGGTGATGTGTCACAACAATAGAAAATATTTTCCTTGGTTAATAACAAAAAATTATCGAACTAGTAGGAGTCTACAAGCTAACAATGTAAACAACACCCGCACACAAACACAAAACAAAATGTTTGCACCCAACTTGTCAAGAGAGTTTTCAGTCCCCTTGTCTTGCCATTTGTCGGGGGGTGACCCCCAGGTAGTCCCAAGATGTCGAGCCGGACAGGGTGCCTGCCTGCCCGGTGCTACTTGTGAACTGTGTTGGGATTTCCCCGAAGATGAGAGGATGATGCAGTATAGTAAAAATAAGTATTTCCCTAAGTTAAGAACTAAAGTTATCAATCCAGTAGGAGAACCACGCAACACCTCGTTAGCAGCACCTGCACACAAATAACAAATCCTTGCAACCCAACGCGAACAAGGGGTTGTCAATCCCTTGGCGGTTACGTGCAAGATAAAATTATGTAGTAATTGATAGATAGATTGAAAAAAATACAAAATAAAATAAATAATATAAAATTGCATCAAGGTTTTGTAGGATTTTTAGTATGATAAAAGTAGACCCGGGGCCATAGTTTTCACTAGAGAGTTCCCTCTTGAAAATAGCATATGTTGGCTAAACAAATTACTGTTGGACAATTGATAGAAAAACAAGTAATCATGACGATGTCCAAGGCAATGATCATGTATATAGGCATCACGTCTGATACAAGTAGACCGACTCTTGCCTTACTATTACTCCAGACATCGAACGCTATCCAGCATGCATCTAAAGTATTAAGTTCATAAAGAATGGAGTAATGCCTTACTAAGCAAGATGACATGATGTAGTGATGACCCACAAGTATAGGGGATCAATTGTAGATCTTTTCGATAAGTAAGAGTGTCAAACCCAACGAGGAGCAGAAGGAAATGACAAGTGGTTTTCCGTAAGGTAATGTCTGTAAGTGCTGAAATTGTAAGTAGCAGAGTAGTTTGATAGCAAGGTAATTTGTAACGAGCAAGTAATGATAGTAGTAACAAAAGTGAAGCAAGGTAGCCCAATCCTTTTGAGGCAAAGGACTGGCCAAAACGGTCTCTTATGATAAGCAAAGCGTTCTTGAGGGTACACGGGAATTTCATCTAGTCACTTTCATCATGTTGGCTTAATTCGTGTTTGGTACTTTGGTAATTTGATATGTGGGTGGACCGATGCTTAGGTGTTGTTCTTACTTGAACAAACCTCCTACTTATGATTAACCCTCCCGCAAGCATCCGCAACTACGAGAAAAGTATTAAGAATAAATTCTAACCATAGCATTAAACTTTTGGATCCAATCGGTCCCTTACGGAATAGCGCATAAACTGGGGTTTAAGCTTCTGTCACTCTTGCAATCCATCATCTAATTGCTACTCCATAATGCATTCCCTTAGGCCCAAATATGATGAAGTATCATGTAGTCGACGTTCACATGACACCACTAAGGGAATCACAACATACATACTATCAAAATATCGAACACATATCAAGTTCACATGATTACTTGCAACATGATTTCTCCCGTGACCTCAAGAACAAAAGTAACTACTCACAAATGATAATCATGATCAAGATCATAGGGGTATTAAATAGCATATTGGATCTAAATATATAATATTCCACCAAATAAACCATATAGTAATCAACTACAAGATGTAATCAACACTACTAGTCACCCACAAGCACCAATCTTTAGTTTCAGTAACAAGATTGAACACAAGAGATGGACTAGGGTTTGAGAGGAGATGGTGCTATTGAAGTGTTGATGGAGATTGCCCTCCTCAAGATGGGAGAGTTGTTGTTGGTGATGATGATGATGATTCCCCCCTTCGGGAGGGAAGTTCCCCCGACAGAATCGCTCCACCGGAGGGCAAAAATGCTCCTTCCCAAGTTCCGTCTCGAGACGGCGGCGCTCCGTCCCGAAAATCCTCTCCTTACTTTTTCTAGGTCAAAGTGACTTATATAACAGAAGATGGGCACCATAGGTGGACCTGGGTGAGCACAACCCACGAGGGTGCGCCTAGGCTGCCTGGCACGCCCAGGTGGGTTGTGCCCACCTGGTGGGCACCCTTTGGTAGTTATTTACTCCAATATTCCTCAAATATTTCATAAAAATTCTCCGTGAAGTTTCAGCTCATTTGGAGTTGTGCAGAATAGATGGCCTGACGTAGCTTTTCCAGGTCCAGATTTCCAGCTGCCGGAATTCTCCCTCTTTGTGTATATCTTTCATATTGATACGTCTCCAACGTATCTATAATTTTTGATTGCTCCATGCTATATTATCTATTGTTTTGGACTATATTGGGCTTTATTTTCCACTTTTATATTATTTTTGGGACTAACCTATTAACCGGAGGCCCAGCCCAGAATTGCTGTTTTTGCCTATTTCAGTGTTTCGGATAAACAGAATATCAAACGGAGTCCAAAAGGAATAAAATCTTCGGAAACGTGATTTTCTCACCGGACATGATCCAGGAGACTTGGACCCTACTGCAAGGGATCAAAGAGGTGGTCACGAGGGTGGGGGCGCGCCCCCTGCCTCGTGGGCCCCTAGGTGCTCCACCAACGTACTCCTTCCTCCTATATATACACACATACCCCCAAACGATCAGAACAGGAGCCAAAACCCTAATTCCACCGCCGCAACTTTCTGTATCCATGAGATCCCATCTTGGGGCCTGTTCCGGAGCTCCGCCGGAAGAGGGCCGTCATCATGGAGGGCTTCTACATCATCCTAGCCCCTCCGATGAAGTGTGAGTAGTTTACCTCAGACCTTCAGGTCCATAGTTAGTAGCTAGATGACTTTTTCTCTCTCTTTGAATCTCAATACAAAGTTCTCCCCCTCTCTTGTGGAGATCTATTCAATGTAATCTTCTTTTTGCGGTTGTTTGTTGAGGTCGATGAATTGTGGGTTTATGATCAAGTCTATCTATGAATAATATTTGAATCTTTTCTGAATTCTTTTATGCATGATTGGTTATCTTTGCAAGTCTCTTCGAATTATCCGTTTGGTTTGGCCAACTAGATTGGTAGTTCTTGCCATGGGAGAAGTGCTTAGCTTCAGGTTCGATCTTGCAGTGTCCTTACCAAGTGATAGAAGGGGCAGCAAGGCACATATTGTATCGTTGCCATTGAGTTTTGTTTGTGTTTTTTGTGTTTAATTAGTTTTTGTGCCAAGTAGAACCGTTGGGAAGACTTGGGGAAAGTCTTGTTGAACTTGCTGTAAAAAACAGAAACTTTAGTGCTCACGAGAACGACTGTCATTTTTATTTGAAGAGTGCTATTTAGTTAATTATTTTTGAAGATGATTAATAGATAAATTCCTCACGTCCAGCAATTTATTTTAGAATTTTTGGGATTCCAGATCTTGCGCTAGCTACAGATTACTACAGACTGTTCTGTTTTTGACAGATTCTGTTTTTCGTGTGTTGTTTGCTTATTTTGATGAATCTATGGCTAGTAAAATAGTTTATAATCCATAGAGAAGTTGGAATACAGTAGGTTTAACACCAATATAAATAAAGAATGAGTTAATTACAGTACTTTGAAGTGGTCTTTTGTTTTCTTTCGCTAACGGAGCTCACGAGTTTTCTATCTTGAGTTTTGTGTTGTGAAGTTTTCAAGTTTTGGGTGTGGATTATGGAACAAGGAGTGGCAAGAGCCTAAGCTTGGGGATGCCCAAGGCACCTCCAAGATAATCCAAGGACACCAAAAAGTCAAAGCTTGGGGATGCCCCGGAAGGCATCCCCTCTTTTCGTCCACTTCCATCGGTAATTTACTTGGAGCTATATTTTTATTCACCAACATGATATGGGTTTTGCTTGGAGTGTCTTGTATTATTTGTGTCTTTGTTTGTTAGTATGCCACAATCATCCTTACTGTACACACCTTTTGAGAGAGCCATACATGAATAAAAATTTGATAGAATACTCTATGTGCTTCACTTATATCCTTTGAGCTAGATAATTTTGCTCTATATGCTTCACTTATATCCTTTGAGCTAGATAATTTTGCTCTATATGCTTCACTTATATCCTTTGAGCTAGATAATTTTTCTCTATGTGCTTCACTTATATCTTTTGAGCGTTATAATTTTGCT
Source organism: Triticum dicoccoides (assembly GCF_002162155.2). Lineage (NCBI taxonomy): Eukaryota > Viridiplantae > Streptophyta > Magnoliopsida > Poales > Poaceae > Triticum > Triticum dicoccoides. Next base: position 106,158,827 of record NC_041390.1, read on the forward strand.
CTATGTGCTTCACTTAGATCTTTTAGAGCACGATGGTGGATTCGTTTTAAAGAAACTATTGATCTCTCATGCTTCACTTAAATTAATTTGAGAGTCTCTTAATAGCATGGTAATTTGCCTAATAATAATATGCTTGGTATTCAAGATTTGTGAAACTTTCTTTTGAGTGTGTTGAATACTAAGAAAAGATTGAAGCATGATAATTGTTTTGAGATATGGATGTGATAATATTAAAGTCATGCTAGTTGAGTAGTTGTGAATTTAAAGAATACTTGTGTTGAAGTTTGTGATTCCCGTAGCATGCACATATGGTGAACCGTTATGTGATGAAGTCGGAGCATGATTTATTTATTGATTGTCTTCCTTATGAGTGTCGGTCGGGGACGAGCGATGGTATTTTCCTACCAATCTATCCCCCTAGGAGCATGCGCGTAATACTTTGCTTTGATAACTTCTAAATTTTTGCAATAAGTATATGAGTTCTTTATGACTAATGTTGAGTCCATGGATTATACGCACTCTCACCCTTCCACCCTTGCTAGCCTCTCTAATACCGCACAACTTTCGCCGGTATCATACACCTACCATATCCTTCCTCAAAACAGCCACCATACCTACCTATTATGGCATTTCCATAGCCATTCTGAGATATATTGCCATGCAACTTTCCACCATCTAGTTCATCATGACATATCCATCATTGTCATATTGCTTAGCATGATCATGTAGTTGACATAGTATTTGTGGCAAAGCCACCGTTCATAATTCTTTCATACTTGTCACTCTTGATTCATTGCATATCCCGGTACACCATCGGAGGCATTCATATAGAGTCATACTTTGTTTTAGTATCGAGTTGTAAATAAATAGAAGTGTGATGATCATCATTCAATAGAGCATTGTCCCAAAAAAGGCCAAAGAAAAAAATAAGGCCCAATAAATAAATAAATAAAAAGGGGCAATGCTACTATCCTTTTTTCCACACTTGTGCTTCAAAGTAGCACCATGATATAGCAAGTCTCATATATTGTGCTTCAAAGTAGCACCATGTTCTTCATATAGAGAGTCTCATATGTTGTCACTTTCATATACTAGTGGGAATTTTACGTTATAGAACTTGGCTTGTATATTCCAATGATGGGCTTCCTCAAATTTCCCTAGGTCTTCATGAGCAAGCAAGTTGGATGCACACCCACTAGTTTCTTTTGTTGAGCTTTCATACATTTATAGCTCTAGTGCATCCGTTGCATGGCAATCCCTACTCACTCACATTTATATCTATTGATGGGCATCTCAATAGCCTGTTGATACGCCTAGTTGATGTGAGACTATCTTCTCCTTTTTGTCTTCTCCACAACCACCATTCTATTCCACCTATAGTGCTATATCCATGGCTCACGCTCATGTATTGCGTGAAGATTGAAAAAGTTTTGAAAAAGTTAGAGTATGAAACAATTGCTTGGCTTGTCATCGGGGTTGTGCATGATTTAAATACTTTGTGTGGAGAAGACGGAGCATAGCCAGACTATATGATTTTGTAGGGATAACTTTCTTTGGCCATGTTATTTTGAGAAGACATAATTGCTTTGTTAGTATGCTTGAAGTATTATTATTTTCTATGTCAATATAAACTTTTGTCTTGAATCTTTCTAATCTGAATATTCATACCACAATTAATAAGGTTTGCATTGAAATTATGCCAAGTAGCACTCCGCATCAAAAATTCTTTTTTTATCATTTACCTACTCGAGGACGAGCATGAATTAAGCTTGGGGATGCCTGATACGTCTCCAACGTATCTATAATTTTTGATTGCTCCATGCTATATTATCTACTATTTTGGACTATATTGGGCTTTATTTTCCACTTTTATATTATTTTTGGGACTAACCTATTAACCGGAGGCCCAGCCCAGAATTGCTGTTTTTTTGCCTATTTCAGTGTTTCGGATAAACAGAATATCAAAACGGAGTCCAAACGGAATAAAATCTTCGGAAACGTGATTTTCCCACCGAACGTGATCCAGGAGACTTGGACCCTACTGCAAGGGATCAAAGAGGTGGTCACGAGGGTGGGGGCGCCCCCCTAGGGCGCGCCCCCTGCCTCGTGGGCCCCTCGGTGCTCCACCGACGTATTCCTTCCTCCTATATATACGCACGTACCCCCAAACAATCAGAACAGGAGCCAATACCCTAATTCCACCACTGCAACTTTCTGTATCTACGAGATCCCATCTTGGGGCCTGTTCCGGAGCTCCGCCGGAAGAGGGCCGTCATCACGGAGGGCTTCTACATCATCCTAGCCCCTCCGATGAAGTGTGAGTAGTTTACCTCAGACCTTCGGGTCCATAGTTAGTAGCTAGATGGCTTTTTCTCTCTCTTTGAATCTCAATACAAAGTTCTCCCCCTCTCTTGTGGATATCTATTCGATGTAATCTTCTTTTTGCGGTGTGTTTGTTGAGACCGATGAATTATGGGTTTATGATCAAGTCTATCTATGAATAATATTTGAATCTTTTCTGAATTCTTTTTTGCATGATTGGTTATCTTTACAAGTCTCTTTGAATTATCCGTTTGGTTTGGCCAACTAGATTGGTAGTTCTTGCCATGGGAGAAGTGCTTAGCTTCGGGTTCGATCTTGCAGTGTCCTTACCAAGTGATAGAAGGGGCAGCAAGGCACGTATTGTATCGTTGCCATTGAGGATAACAAGATGGGGTTTATTTCATATTGCATGAATTTATCTCTCTACATCATGTCATCTTGCTTAAGGCGTTACTCTGTTTTTAACTTAATACTCTAGATGCATGCTGGATAGCGGTCGATGAGTGGAGTAATAGTAGTAGATGTAGAATCGTTTCGATCTACTTGTCACAGACGTGATGCCTATATACATGATCATGCCTAGATATTCTTATAATTATGCACAATTCTATCAATTGCTCAACAGTAATTTGTTCACCCACCGTAGAATACTTATGCTCTTGAGAGAAGCCAGTAGTGAAACCTATGGCCCCCGGGTCTATTCTCATCATATCAATCCCTATCACTTTTATATTGTTTTGCTATTTACTTTGCTTTTACTTTTTACTTTGCATCTTTATATCAAAAATACCAAAAATATTTTATCTATCAGATCTCACTCTCGTAAGTGACCGTGAAGGGCTTGACAACCCCTAATCGTGTTGGTTGCGAGTAGCTATCGCTTTGTGCAGGTACGAGGGACTTGAGCGTGGGCTCCTACTGGATTGATACCTTGGTTCTCAAAAACTGAGGGAAATACTTACGCTACTCTGCTGCATCATCCCTTCCTCTTTGGGGAAAACCAACGCAAGCTCAAGACATAGCACATATTATGAGACAAAAGGCATTAGAATTACTCCAGAAAGCATTATTATGGATAAAAACATTATAAATAATAGTAAGAAAACATGATGCAAAATGGACGTATCATGTAGACAAAGTAAACTCACGCATGAATAAACCCCATCTTTTTACCCTTAATAGCAACGATACATACATGTCATGTTCCCTTCTGTCACTGGGAAGATCGAACCCATTATAAAGCACCTCTCTCATTGCAAGATAAATCAATGTAGTTGGCCAAACCAAGTCAATAGATCGGAGAGAAATACAAAGCTATAATAATCATTCATACAAAAGTTCAGAGAAGACTCAAATAATATTCATGGATAATCTGATCATAAACTCATAATTCATCGGATCCCAACAAACACACCACAAAAAGTGATTACATCGAATAGAACTCCAAGAACATCGATGAGAACATTGTATTGAAAATAAAATAGAGAGAATAATCCATATAGCTACTTACTATGGATCCATAGGTTTGTGGTAAGCTACTCACGCATCATCGGAAGGGCAACAAGGTTGATGTAGAGCCCCTCCGTGATTGATTCCCTCTCTGATGGAGTGCCGGAGAAGGCCTCCAGATGGGATCTTAATACGTCTCCAACGTACCTATAATTTTTGATTGTTCCATACTGTTTTATTATCAATCTTGAATGTTTTAAAATCATTTTATAGTCATTTTATATCATTTTTTGGTACTAACCTATTGACATAGTGCCAAGTGCCAGTTCCTGTTTTTTCGTGTTTTTTACATCGCGGAAAATCAATATCAGACGGAGTCCAAATGCCACGAAATTTTACGAAGATTTTTTATGGGCCAGAAGGAACATAACGGGCCCTGGTTGCACCCGGGGGGTGCCTCAAGGGGGGCACAACCCACCAGGGCGCGCCACGAGGCCCAGGCGCGCCTTGGTGGGTTGTGCCCACCTCGGGTGCCCCCTGGACCGCCTCTTTGCTCTATAAATACCCAAATATTCCCAAAACCGTAGGGGAGTCAACGAAATATTCATCCAGCCACCGCAGAGTCCAGAACCACCAGACCCAATCTAGACACCATCACAGAGGGGTTCACCACTTCCATTGGTGCCTCTCCGATGATGTGTGAGTAGTTCTTTGTAGACCTTCGGGTCCGTAGTTAGTAGCTAGATGGCTTCATCTCTCTCTCTCTCTTGATTCTCAATACAATGGTCTCTTGGAGATCCATATGATGTAACTCTTTCGCGGTGTGTTTGTTGGGATCGATGAACTTTGAGTTTATGATCAGATCTATCTTTTTATATCCATGAAAGTATTTGAGTTTCTTTGATCTCTTTTATGCATGATCTCCTATAGCCTCGTATTTCTTCTCCGATATTTGGGTTTTGTTTGCCCAACTTGATCTATTTATCTTGCAATGGGAAGAGGTGCCCGGTAGTGGGTTCGATCTTACGGTGATCCTAGTGACAGAAAGGGAACCGATATGTATGTATCGTTGCTACTAAGGATAAAAATATGGGATCTATATCTACCGCCATAGATAAATGGATCTTGTCTACATCATGTCATCATTCTTGTTGCATTACTCCGGTTTTTCATGAACTTAATACACTAGATGCATGCTGGATAGCGGTCGATGTGTGGAGTAATAATAGTAGATGCGGACAGGAGTCGGTCTACTAATCTTGGACGTGATGCCTATGTAATGATCATTGCCTGGATATCGCCATAATTATTTGTGGTTATATCAATTGCCCAATAGTAATTTGTTCACCCACCATTTGCTATTTTTCTCGAGAAAAGCCACTAGCGAAACCTATGGCCCCAGGGTCTTCGTTCTCATATATTTGCCTTTGCGATATATTTTTCTCTTGCTTTTATTTTCAGATCTATTAAACCAAAAATAAAAAATATCCTGCTACACTTTATTTTATTTGCAATCTATTTACTCAATCTATAACAACTTTCTCCCGTCAACACGCCATTTCTGGCGCCGTTACCCGAAAGGGATTGACAACCCCTTTAACACGTTGGGTTGTGAGGTGTTGTTATTTGTGTGCAGGGGCTGTTTACGTTGTGTTGCTTGGTTCTCCTACTAGTTCGATAACCTTGGTTTCATATCTGAGGGAAATACCTACTGCCGCTGTGCTGCATCATCCCTTCCTCTTTGGGGAAAAACCGACGTAGCTTCAAGCGACATCAAAAGGAATGTCAGGCGCCATTGCCGGGGAGAATCTTCTTCATAACCAGGTTCCTAATCACAAATCTCATCTCCTCGCAATTTACATTATTTGCCATTTGCATGTCATTTTCCACTCCCCCACTTCACAAAAATTTGCCGTTTTATCCGCTTCTCTTTTTCGTTTGCCGTTTTCTTGTCGGATCTGTTTTGAGTGCAATCTTGTTGTGTAGTCATCACGACTTAAGAGAACACCAAGTTATGTGCTTTCTCAAATACCAACAACAATACTGCGGAGACTTGTGATATTAATACTGCTTTGTTGAATCTTGTCATGAAAGACCAATTTTCCAGTACTCCTAATGAGGATGCCGCGTCCCATCTTAATACCTTCATGGAATTATGCGATATGCAAAAGAAAAAAGATGTGGACAATGATGTGGTCAAGATGAAATTATTTTCATTTTCCTTGCATGATTCTGCAAAAAAGTGGTTCTCTTCTTTGCCTCTCAATAGTATCGATTCTTGGAATAAGTGCAAAGATGCTTTTATCACTAAGTATTTTCCTCCCGCAAAAATTATTTCCCTTAGAACCCAGATCATGAATTTCATGCAACTTGAAAATGAGCATGTTGCACAATCTTGGGAAATGATGAAAATGATGCTAAGGAATTGCTCAACTCATGGATTAAATCTTTGGATGATCATACAAAATTTGTATGCGGGGTTGAATTTTGTTTCTCGTAATCTTTTAGATTCCACCGCAGGTGATACTTTTATGGAAATTACTTTGGGTGAAGCCACCAAATTTCTTGACAATATCATGGAAAATTATTCGCAATGGCATACCAAAAGGGCTCCTACTAGTAAAAAGGTTAATTCGGTTGAAGAAATTTCTTCTTTGAGTGAAAAAGTTGATGCTCTTGTGAAATTGGTTGGTAGTAGAAGTGCTCCTATTGATCTTAATGACATGCCTCTGTCTACTTTGATTGAGCAAACTAGTGATGCCATATATGTGAATTTTATCTCTCGAAATAATTTCAATAACAATGCTTATAGAGGTAATTTTAATCGTAGGCCTTTTCCTAGTAATTCCTCTAATAAGTATGGTAACTCCTATGGAAATCAATCTTATAATAATAATAGGAATACCTCTGATCTTGAGAATAATATTAAAGAATTTATCAACACGCAAAAAGTTTTCAACACTTCCATAGAAGAAAAGTTGAACAAGATTGATGATTTGTCTAGAAGTGTTGATAGAATTGCTTATGATGTGGAAAATCTGAAGATGAAAATTTTTGTGCCTAAAGTAGATGAATCAATTAAAGCTCTTTATATTTCTATGGATGAAAGTAAGAAAAGGACCGCTATGCTTAGAGCTAAAAGAGAATTCTTAGAAAAAGCGTTTACTAGTGATTTCTTTCGCAAAAGTGATGAAGATCTTAAAATGATTGGTGTTTCTTCTGTTGATTCCTTGTTTAGTAAAGTTAATATTGATGAAAAAGTGATGTAGGGTAGAATCCTAGTGGCCCGATCTTTCACGAAAGGAGCGGATCCCGCGAAGAACACGAAGAACATGAGGGGAAACACAAGGGGGAAATCACGAGGGGAACACAAGAGAACACTTAACCAACAAGAAATAGTCACACATGTGCTAGATCCATGAACACAAAGGGAGATACAAGATCCAAAGTCAACAACGGACGATACAAGAGGTAACCGGTCTTCTCC
>NC_041390.1:106166389-106202291 GCF_002162155.2 Triticum dicoccoides
TTCCCTTAGAAAGGGGGCTTGAATCCAAAGGGATCTTCTCTGTAGAGGCCGCTGTCTCTCTCGTGGAGTAGATCCGATATGGATGAGCGTAGCTCTATCTCTCAAATGAGTTATCACAACTGTCGGTGTCAAAACCGGCGGATCTCGGGTAGGGGGTCCCGAACTGTGCGTCTAGGCCGGATGGTAACAGGAGGCAGGGGACACGAAGTTTTACCCAGGTTCGGGCCCTCTTGATGGAGGTAAAACCCTACGTCCTGCTTGATTAATATTGATGATATGGGTAGTACAAGAGTAGATCTACCATGAGATCAGAGAGGCTAAACCCTAGAAGCTAGCCTATGGTATGATTGTATGTTGTGATTGTTGTCCTACGGACTAAAACCCTTCGGTTTATATAGACACCGGAGAGGGTTAGGGTTACACAAGGTCGGTTACAAAGGAGGAGATATTCATATTCGTATTGCCTAGCTTGCCTTCCACACCAAGTAGAGTCCCATCCGGACACGAGACGAAGTCTTCAATCTTGTATCTTCATAGTCTAACAGTCCGGCTAATGGAGATAGTCCGGCTGTCCGGAGACCCCCTAATCCAGGACTCCCTCAGTAGCCCCTGAACCAGGCTTCAATGACGATGAGTCTGGCACGCAGTATTGTCTTCGGTATTGCAAGGCGGGTTCCTTCTCCGAATACATCATAGAAGAATTTGAATACGAGGATAGTGTCCGACCCTGCAAAATAAGTTCCACATTCCACCGTAGAGAGAATAATATTTTCGCAGATCTAATGGCGTTACATCATGGCCCGGTGATTATTCGAACCATTTCTTTTAACCAGCCCCGCACATAACGCGAGGTAGTTTTTCCACACGTCTTGTCAAAGCAGAGATCGTGTCCCCTTATTACGGGATTCTCATCAATACGGGCGTGGGTAACCCAACCGCGCCATCAATTGCGACGCTTGGGGGATAAGCGGGTTTTACCAGGAAAGTGGGGACGCTTAGTTTTGTCCGCCCATATAAAGGGATAAGGATTCACCTTTCTATCCACGCCTTCTTCCTCCTTTGCTCATCCGCTCCCGCATACTCGAGCTCTAGCGCCCAAGTCCTCACTTCCATCTCAACCTTCTCCAACCATGTTCGGAGCGGGAGGCAAGTGGATGGTCTCCTCCGTCACAGAGGGAGACATCAAGAAACTGAGGAGAGCCGGATACCTGCCCGACGACATCGCGCACCGGCTCCCAGATGAGGGGCAGCTCATCCGCACCCCCAGGCCCCATGAGAGGGTGGTATTCCTCACCCATTTCATTCGCGGACTGGGATTCCCTCTCCATCCTTTCGTCCGGGGGCTCATGTTTTATTACGGCCTGGATTTCCACGATCTGGCCCCGAACTTCATCCTCAACATCTCGGCATTTATCGTCGTGTGCGAGGCCTTCCTCCGCATCAAGCCCCACTTCAGCTTATGGCTGAAGACCTTCAATGTCAAGCCGAAGGTGGTGGGCGGCCGCCAGGAGGAGTGCGGAGGCGCCATGGTGGGCAAGATGCCCAACATAACATGGCTCGAGGGCTCCTTTGTGGAAACCATAAAGGAGTGGCAATCGGGGTGGTTCTATATCACCGAGCCGCGCGACCCCGCATGGGTAGAGGCCCCCGAGTTCCGATCTGGCATCCCCATGCAGCTCACCTCCTGGAAAGAGAAGGGCCTGTCCTGGGGTAGTTCGAAAGAGCTGACCGGACTCCAAACATGTATTCAAAACATGATGGACAAGAAGCTCAAGCTTGTCAACATAGTCCAGGTTATGCTCATCCCCCGGATACTCCCGTGCCAACAACGGGAGTTCACCTTGTGGGAGTTCAATCCGGCGCAGCACCGGACTCTGAACAGGTTCTTCGACACGACTCATGAAGACGCCTGGAGGGTGCTGTTCAAAAGTGCCGTGGTCCCTCCCCCTATCACTGAGGATCGCGGATTCAGCGCGAAGCGCCAAGCTAGTGCAGTAAGCTGCTTTACCTTTCACATGATACATATTTTTTATATAGATTGACTCTATGCGGGATCTAAACTCCCAGACCTTTGACAGGACTGGCAGAAGATGGACGGATAGATCGACTGTCCGGCTCCTTTGCCCGAAGGCCCCGCAGACGCTCTTCTGGCGAAGATGCTGACTCTGGCCCCTTATAAGGTGCCGGAGAAGACCAAGAAGGCCAAGGGAACTCGAAAGAGTTCCCGACGCCAGGCGTCGTCGGACTCACCGTCCTATGACTCTGCGGCGCACTCTTCCCCTAAAGACGAGGAGGAGGAAGAAGATGCTCCCCCACCGACTGGGGGAGACAAGAAAAGGAAGGCCGCCGCAACTGCGGAGGCCGGAGGGTCCAAGAAGGGAAGGACTCTCCTTCCGGACAGCTCGACCGCCGCCGACGAAAGCGAAGACGAGTGGTTGCCCAGGGCCAAGCCCCCGGGGAGATCGTAAGTATTCGGATACCAAAGTTACCCATGGGATTCCTTTATCACACTACTTTTCCTAATGCCGAACTTAATTGTGCAGGCCGCCCCGAGCCAATATCGAGGTATCATCGGACGGCTCCCTGGGCTCGTCGGACATGGATAGCGATCCAGTCCCGACTGCCACCTCCCCTCATCCTGCCGACGACACCGAGGTGTTGTTGTTGGGGAACGTAGCACAAATTCAAAATTTTCCTACGTGTCACCAAGATCTATCTATGGAGTCATCTTAACGACAAGTCGAGCTTTCTTAATGGTGATACTTACCATCATTGCCCGTTTTCCTTTTAAAATCCATCTGTACTCAACAGCCTTACGACCATCGAGCTGTTCCGCCAAAGTCTACACTTTGTTTTCATACATGGATCCTCTCTCAGCCATTTATCGGAATCCGGGCCCAAAACAGTAGGTTCATTGTTGTCTAGCAACATGACTTCCAAGACAAGATTACGTACCACTCTGAAGTAGTACGCATCCTTGTCATCCCACGAGGTTTGTTAGTGACTTGATCTGAAGTTTCATGATCACTATCATAAGCTTCCACTTCAATTGGTGTAGGTTCCACAGGAACAACTTCCTGTGCCCTGCTACACACTAGTTGAAGTGAAGGTTCAATAACCTCATCAAGTCTCCACCATCCTCCACTCAATTCTTTCGAGAGAAACTTTTCCTCGAGAAAGGACCCATTTCTAGAAACAATCACTTTTGCTTCCAGATCTGAAATAGGAGGTATACCCAACTGTTTTGGGTATTCTATGAAGATGCATTTATCCGCTTTGGGTTTTGAGCTTATCAGCCTGAAACTTTTTCACATAAGCGTCGCAGCCCCAAACTTTTAAGAAACGACAGCTTAGGTTTCTCTAAACCATAGTTCATACGGTGTCGTCTCAACAGGATTGCGTGGTGCCCTATTTAAAGTGAATGCGGTAGTCTCGAATGCCTAACCCATAAACGATAGTGTAATTCGATAAGAGACATCATGGTATGCACCATATCCAATAGGGTGCATTTATGATGTTCGGACACACCATCACACTATGGTGTTCCAGGCGGTATTAGTCGTGAAACAATTTCCACAATGCCTTAATTGTGTGCCAAATTTGTAACTCACATATTCATCTCTATGATCACATCATAGACATTTTATCCTCTTGTCACGACGATCTTCAACTTCACTCTGAAATTACTTGAACCTTTCAATAATTCAGACTTGTGTTTCATCAAGTAAATACACTCAGCATCTACTCAAATCATCTGTGAAGTAAGAACATAACGATATCCACAGCGTGCCTCAGCACTCATTGGACTACACACATCAAATGTATTACTTCCAACAAGTTGCTCTCTTGTTCCATCTTACTGAAAACGAGGCCTTTCAGTCATCTTGCCCATGTGGTATGATTTGCATGTCTCAAGTGATTCAAAATCAAGTGAGTCCAAACGATCCATCTTCATGGAGTTTCTTCATGCATATATGCCAATAGACATGGTTCGCATGTCTCAATCTTTTTCAAAAACGAGTGAGTCCAAAGACCCATCAACATGGAGCTTCTTCATGCGTTTTATACCAATATGACTCAAGTGGCAGTGCCACAAGTATGTGGTACTATCATTACTATGTTTTGGCATGAACATGTGTATTACTACGATCGAGATTCAATAAACCATTTATTTTAGGTGTAAGACCATTGAAGGTATTATTCAAATAAACAGAGTAACCATTATTCTCCTTAAATGAATAACCGTATTGCAATAGACGTAATCCAATCATGTCTATGCTCAACGCAAACACCAAATAACAATTATTTAGGTTTTAATACCAATCTCGATGGTAGAGGGAGCATGCGATGCTTGATCATGTCAACCTTGGAAACACTTCCAACACATATCGTCATCTCACCTTTAGCTAATCTCCGTTTATTCCATAGCTTTTATTTCGAGTTACTAACACTTAGCAACTGAACCGGTATCTAATACCCTGGTGCTACTAGGAGTACTAGTAAAGTACACATTAACACAATGTATATCCAATATACTTCTATCGACCTTGCCAGCCTTCTCATCTACCAAGTATCTAGGGTAATTCTGCTCTAGTGGCTGTTCCCCTTATTACAGAAGCACTCAGTCTCGGGTTTGGGTTCAACCTTGGGTTTCTTCACTAGAGCAGCAGCTGAATTGCCGTTTCATGAAGTATCCCTTTGTTCCCTTGCCCTTCTTGAAACTAGTGGTTTCACCAACCATCAACAATTGATGCTCCTTCTTGATTTCTACTTTCGCGGTGTCAAACATCGCGAATATCTCAAGGATCATCATATATGTCCCTGATATATCATAGTTCATCACGAAGCTCTAGCAGCTTGGTGGTAATGACTTCGGAGAACCATCACTATTTCATCTGGAAGATCAACTCCCACTCGATTCAAGCGATTGTTGTACTCAGACAATCTGAGCACAAGCACAACAATTGAGCTTTTCTCCTTAGTTTGCAGGCTAAGAAAATCGTCGGAGGTCTTATACCTCTTGACGTGGGCACGAGCCTGAAATCCCAATTTCAGTCCTTGGAACATCTCATATGTTCTGCGATGTTTCAAAAACGTCTTTGGTGCCTCAATTCTAAACCATTTAGTATTACACACTGAACTATCATGTAGTCATCAAAACGTGTATGTCAGATGTTCGCAACATCCACAGACGACGTTCGAGGTTCAGCACATTGAGCAGTGCATTAAGGACATAAGCCTTCTATGAAGCAATGAGGATAAACCTCAGTTTACGGACCTAGTCCGCATAATTACTACTATCAACTTTCAACTAAATTTTCTCTAGGAACATATCTAAACAGTAGAACTGAAGCGCGAGCTATGACATAATTTGCGAAGACCTTTTGACTATGTTCAGGATAATTAAGTTCATCTTGTGAACTCCCACTCAGATAGACATCCCTCTAGTCATCTAAGTGATTACATGATCCGAGTCAACTAGGCCGTGTCCGATCATCACGTGAGACAGACTAGTCAACATCGGTGAACATCTTCATGTTGATCGTATCTTCTATACGACTCATGCTCGACCTTTCGGTCTTCTGTGTTCCGAGGCCATGTCTGTACATGCTAGGCTCGTCAAGTCAACCTAAGTGTTTGCATGTGTAAATCTGTCTTACACCCGTTGTATGTGAACGTTGGAATCTATCACACCCGATCATCACGTGGTGCTTAGAAACGAACGAACTGTCGCAACGGTGCACAGTTAGGGGGAACACTTTCTTGAAATTTTAACGAGGGATCATCTTATGTACTACCGTCGTTCTAAGCAAATAATATGTATAAACATGATAAACATCACATGCAATCAAATAGTGACATGATATGGCCAATATCATATAGCTCCTTTTGATCTCCATCTTCGGGGCTCCATGATCATCATCGTCATCGGCATGACACCATGATCTCCATCATCATGATCTCCATCATCGTGTCTTCATGAAGTTGTCTCGCCAACTATTACTTCTACTTCTACAGCTAACAGTTAGCAATAAAGTAAAGTAATTACATGACGTTTATGTTGACACGCAGGTCATAAATAAATAAAGACAACTCCTATGGCTCCTGCCGGTTGTCATACTCATCGACATGCAAGTCGTGATTCCTATTACAAGAACATGATCAATCTCATACATCACATATATCATTTATCACATCCTTTTGGCCATATCACATCACAAGGCATACCCTGCAAAAACAAATTAGACGTCCTCTAATTGTTGTTTGCATGTTTTACGTGGCTGCTACGGGTTTCTAGCAAGAACGTTTCTTACCTACACAAAACCACAACGTGATATGCCAATTGCTATTTACCCTTCATAAGGACCCTTTTCATCGAATCCGATCCGACTAAAGTGGGAGAGACAGACACCCGCTAGCCACCTTATGCAACTAGTGCATGTTAGTCGGTGGAACCAGTCTCACGTAAGAGTACGTGTAAGGTCGGTCCGGGCCGCTTCATCCCACAATGCCACCGAATCAAGATTGGACTAGTAACGGTAAGCATATTGAACAAAATCAACACCCACAACTACTTTGTGTTCTACTCGTGCATAGAAACTACGCATAGACCTAGCTCATGATGCCACTGTTGGGGAACGTAGCACAAATTCAAAATTTTCCTACGTGTCACCAAGATCTATCTATGGAGTCATCTAGCAATGAGGGAGGAGTGGATCTACATACCCTTGTAGATCGCGCGCGGAAGCGTTCAAGAGAACGGGGTTGATGGCGTCGTACTCGTCGTGATCCAAATCACCGATGATCCTAGCGCCGAATGGACGGCACCTCCGCGTTCAACACACGTACGGAGCAGCGATGTCTCCTCCTTCTTGATCCAGCAAGGGGGTAGGAGGGGTTGATGGAGATCCAGCAGCACGACGGCGTGGTGGTGGAAGTAGCGGGATTCCAACAGGGCTTCGCCAAGCGCTGCGGGAGGAGGAAGGTGTGTCATGGGAGGGAGAGGGAGGCGCCAGGGCTTAGGTATGGTTGCCCTCCCTTCCCCCCACTATATATAGGGCCAAGGGAGATGGGGAGGGCGCAGCCTTGCCCCTTCCTCCAAGGAAGGGTGCGGCCAAAGGGGGGAGGAGTCCATCCTCCCCAAGGCACCTCGGAGGTGCCTTCCCCTTTTAGGACTCTCCCCTCCTCTTGTCCCTTTGGCGCATGGGCCTCTAGGGGCTGGTGCCCTTGGCCCATGTAGGCCAAGGCGCACCCCCTACAGCCCATGTGGCCCCCGGGGCAGGTGGCCCCACCCGGTGGACCCCCGGGACCCTTCCGGTGGTCCCAGTACAATACCGGTGACCCCGAAACTTGTCCCGATGGCCGAAATTGCACTTCCTATATATATAATTATTTACCTCCGGACCATTCCGGAACTCCTCGTGACGTTCGGGATCTCATCCGGGACTCCGAACAACTTTCGGGTTACCGCATACTAATATCTCTATAACCCTAGCGTCACCGAACCTTAAGTGTGTAGACCCTACGGGTTCGGGAGACATGCAGACATGACCGAGATGCCTCTCCGGTCAATAACCAACAGCGGGATCTGGATACCCATGTTGGCTCCCACATGTTCCACGATGATCTCATCGGATGAACCACGAGTCAAGGACTTAATCAATCCCGTATACAATTCCCTTTGTCTATCGGTACGATACTTGCCCGAGATTCGATCGTCGGTATCCCGATACCTTGTTCAATCTCGTTACCGGCAAGTCTCTTTTACTCGTTCCATAACACATCATCCCGTGATCAACTCCTTGATCACATTGTGCATATTATGATGATGTCCTACCGAGTGGGCCCAGAGATACCTCTCCGTTTACACGGAGTGACAAATCCCAGTCTCGATTCGTACCAACCCAACGGACACTTTCGGAGATACCCGTAGTGCACCTTTATAGTCACCCAGTTACATTGTGACGTTTGGTACACCCAAAGCACTCCTATGGTATCCGGGAGTTGCACAATCTCATGGTCTAAGGAAATGATACTTGACATTAGAAAAGCTTTAGCATACGAACTACATGATCTTGTGCTAGGCTTAGGATTGGGTCTTTGTCCATCACATCATTCTCCTAATGATGTGATCCCGTTATCAATGACATCCAATGTCCATGGTCAGGAAACCGTAACCATCTATTGATCAACGAGCTAGTCAACTAGAGGCTTACTAGGGACATGGTGTTGTCTATGTATCCACACATGTATCTGAGTTTCCTATCAATACAATTCTAGCATGGATAATAAACGATTATCATGAACAAGGAAATATAATAATAACTAATTTATTATTACCTCTAGGGCATATTTCCAATAGTTGTCTCAAGAGGCACCGGATCGAGGGGAGACAGTCCCGGAGGCGCCTCAAGGTGAGCTTCTGGACTTCGGGAGCCGCGGGGATGGGGCCCCCGAGAGCTCCGAGTTCGGCCCTCATCCGAACACCGTGCCGGACCCACCAACAGTTCGAGACTCAGGCAGGCGGCCTCCTTCTAAGGGGGGCAAAACGCCTATGCCGGTGACCTCTGTCCATCCAGAGGCACCGGATAATCTGCTTGAAGCGCTTCACAGCGCTTCCATCGACGAGGAGCACCGCACTATCATGAGTGCGGTGATCCAGAAGGTTCAGTCCGCCAAGAGCGGATTGACTGAAGCATGTGCCAGCCTTCTAACAGGCTTTGAGGTAAGTGTGTTTAAAATGTAGTAGAAATATTACCGCATAGACAGTAGCCCCTGATGCTTTGTTCGGTGTTCACATAGAAAAGCTGAACAGAGGATCAAATAATATCACTGGAGTCTAATATAAGTATGTCAATATGCATATGCAGGCTTCGCTGCTGGCGTTCGCCGCACTAACTGCGGAGGTCGCCGTACTGAAGCAGGACCTCGAGGGGTCCAAGAAAGAGCTCGGCCTTGCCAAGAGGCAGCTCGAGGAGAACAAGGGTAAGTAATACCCCGTCTATAGATATGTATATATAAAAAGGACGCCATTGCAAAATGACAGGATCGTTGTATGTTTGCCAGGGGCCACGACCGAGGTGGCGACCCTGAAGCAAGTGCTGACCAAGGCTGAAGATACAGCGGCCAAGGAGCGCACCGAGCGAGAGAAGCACGAGGCTCGGGTGGGCGAGGTGCAGCAAGAGCTCCAGGCTCTCGTGACAAAGCACGAGGCGTTGGAGCTTGACTCGAAGATGCGAGAGTTTGAGCTTGCCGCGGCCCTTGTGAGTGCAAAGAGTGCCAAGGCCGAGGCCCAGAATGCCCTCCAGGAGATCGACGCGATGAAGAAGATAGCGGTGGGTAAGGCTTTCTATATGCAAAGCAAGCATGTAAAAGTAACTTACCGATTGCTTACCCGGATCCGGAGCTCTTTAGGAGCATTCGCAGATTTGCCCCGCAGTGTGTCCGATGCCGCACAAGTTTACCAGGCCAAGGACGGAAGCTCGACGGAGAAGCTGTTCTGGTCTCAGTATGCTGAGGCCGAACATCCGGTGCCGATGAGTGACTAGCTGAAGCAGATGGTCGAGCTACATAAGGCGGCCGATCAGGCCATGAAGGGCTTTATAGTCCGGCTGTGGCCTGGCGACGCCCTTCCGAACAGCTTCTTCGGCCTGGTGAGGCGGCTTGTGGATGCCTGCCCACGGCTGGAGGTCGTCAAGCGATCCGTCTGCATTGAAGGTGCACGCCGGGCTTTCGCCCGTGTAAAAATGTAGTGGGTCAAGCTCGACGCCGTGAAGCTGATCAAGGAGGGGCCGCCGGAGGGCAAGGAGCACCGCCATCCTGAGATGTATTACGAGGGTGTTCTGCCGGGTGCCCGTCTTATTGCGGATGAGTGTTTGAAAGATGTAATATTTGAGTAAACTTGCTCGTTTTATCCTGTATTTATGAAAACTTGTTTCATATGCGCTAGGCAACGTTTGTTTGAATTTAAAATATTACCTTCTGTTTGGCTATTTATCTAATCTGAGAGATGGCTAGTCCTCAGCTTCTGCCCCCATGTCGCTAGTGCTGGGGTGTTCGGGATAAACCTGAGCACTCTTGTTCCCATATTTGGGTCCTTCGAGGGAGGTGCTCAGCACAACGAACAAGGCAACCAGACTAATATTGCTTTATCACTCTCACTTAGCCATAGAATTCTATAATTTTAAATTTCGGTGAAGCCCCTGGTATTCAGAAGGCCGAATTCGGGGCGTGATACACGCCTTTAAGCCGGACAGGGCCGGCCCCTCACCCTAAGCGGCATAAGTCTTTAGGGACTCGAAAAAGCTCGCCGAACAACGACCAGTCTCTTGCCTTATCATGACAGTCAGTTTTAGCTTTCTATACTGAGGTGCTCAGCCCGGCAGAACTGGGGCACAATCGCAGTAGTTCTCCTAGCGCTACCTTAGCCGATAGAGTGGAACGTAAGGTACCAAAACATAGGAGCCGGGCAAACCCAACATTTGACCAAATACATGATTCGGAGCTGATGCATATAATGCTATAAATTCGGGGTGCCTCACTTGTGAAAGTGTTCGGACTTTTCACACCGCATTGTGGGGTACGTGAGCCCCTGGTGTATTGGTCGTACCCAAGTGTATGGTTGCAAGGCGTCGTTAACGAACACACACACACACACACACACACACACACACACACACACACATATATATATATAATGCAATAATGGTCGTAATGTAATGCATTGTTTATTAAAAAGCTGCGTTGAAGCAGAGTGATACAGATAGTGCGATAAGCAAAAAGTAGGACTAAGTCCTTTCCAAGGGCTAGCTGAGGGATGATATGAAATCGGAGATCAACCTGGGAATTCTGTTGTATAACGTAGTTGTCTGCCTCCTTGGTTGTTGCATCATGTGTTCGGCAATAGTGTTGCCGGTTAGTGTTTTCAAAGATTAAGATCCTGAAAAAAGAAAAAATAACCAAATGGGAAGCCCTTAGTGCGGTTTAGGCCGCGTTTTGGGGCGTGCCGCACTTGTGCCCCCCTCCCCACCTGTGCCCATGGTATTTTTAATGCGTAATTATGTACGCGCGGCACGAATATCGTCGCTGGGCTGGAATTGGGGTGGCCGCCGTATTGCTACGCGAGCTCATATCGCGTCAGGCGGTCTATTTGCTGATTGCCCCGAGCGCGCTTGAAGGTGTCCGGGCTTTGAAAAGCCGAACTCGTTGATTGCCTTGAGAGGCTGCTTTGCGCTTCTGCTGCGAGGGCCGCGGTGTGCTCCTCTGTTCGGAGGGAGCTCTCTGTGTTTCCATTGACTGTAATAACTCTGCGGGGTCCTGGCATCTTGAGCTTGAGGTATGCATAATGCGGTACCACATTGAATCTAGCAAATGCGCTTCGCCCGAGCAGCGCGTGATAACCACTGCGGAACGGGACTATATTGAAGATTAACTCTTCGCTTCGGAAGTTATCCGGGGATCCGAAGACCACTTCCAGTGTAATTGAGCATGTGCAATGGGCCTCTACGCCTGGAATAACGCCCTTAAAGGTCGTTTTTGTGGGTTTGATCCTTGAGGGGTCTATACCCATTTTGCGCACTATGTCCTGATAAAGCAGGTTTAGGCTGCTGCCGCCGTCCATAAGGACTCGAGTGAGGTGAAATCCGTTGATGATTGGGTCTAGGACCAGTGCGGGAAATCCTCCATGACGGATACTAGTGGGGTGGTCCCTGCGATCGAAGGTGATCGGGCAGGAGGACCAAGGGTTGAACTTTGGGGTGACTGGCTCCAACGCATATACGTCCCTGAGCGCACGCTTCCGCTCCCTCTTGGGGATGTGGGTTGCGTATATCATGTTCACCGTCCGCACTTGCGGGGGAAACCTCTTCTGTCCTCCAGTGTGCGGCTGCCGGGGTTCCTCCTCGTCATCGCTATGCGACCCCTTGTCCTTGTTTTCGGCAATTAACTTGCCGGACTGCTTGAACACCCAACAATCCATGTTGGTGTGATTGGCTGGCTTGTCTGGGGTGCCGTGTATTTTACACGAGCGATCGAGTATACGGTCCAAGCTAGACGGACCCGGCGTACTTTGTTTGAATGGCTTTTTCTGCTGACCGGGTTTAGAGCCCTTGAATCCGGCATTGACTGCCGTATCCTCAGTATTTTCGCTGTTAATGCGGCGCTTATGCTTGTTGCGACGTGACCTACTATTTCCGTCCTTGGTATCTAAGGTACCATGGTTTTTTGAGAGGTTATTACTGCGAGCCAGCCAGCTGTTTTCTCCCGCACAAAAGCGGGTCATGAGCGTCGTGAGAGCTGCCATAGATTTCGGCTTTTCCTGACCAAGGTGCCGGGCTAGCCACTCATCTCGGATATTGTGCTTGAAAGCCTCTAAGGCCTCCGCATCCGGACAGTCGACGATTTGATTTTTCTTTGTAAGGAACCGAGTCCAGAATTGCCTGGCCGACTCTTCTGGCTGCTGAATTATGTGGCTCAAATCATCGGCGTCTGGTGGTCGCACATAAGTGCCCTGAAAGTTGACAAGGAATGCGGCTTCCAGATCTTCCCAATAGCTAATGGAGTCCGCTAGCAAGCTGTTAAGCCAATGCTGCGCTGGTCCTTTGAGCTTTAATGGGAGGTATTTGATGGCGTGTAAGTCATCACCGTGGGCCATGTGGATGTGGAGGAGGAAGTCCTCAATCCATACTGTGGGATCTGTTGTGCCGTCGTATGATTCAATGTTTACAGGTTTGAAACCTTCTGGGAATTAATGTTCCATTACTTCGTCTGTGAAGCATAAGGCGTGTGCGGCGCCTCTGTATTGGGCTATATCTCGACGCAGCTCGAATGGGTCTTGCCCGCTGTGTTCGGCCCGGCCGGGTTTGCTTTTACTGTATCCGGCGTGACGTTTGTCGTCTCGCAGAGTGGTGCGCCCTCATGATCCGTAGATCGATCTTGAATGATTTGCCTTGTCCTCCAACATGTCTCGCAGGTCTAGCGTATCTCCCCCTGCCTTTTTATTTGAATGGCGTTGGGGTGGAGGCTGAGCTTTTGGCTGGAATGCCTCTCTATCGCGGCCACGAGGTGGCCGATCAGCCGTGTCATACGCTTCTTCCTCCAGTCGGGGTAGTAACCTGCGCCTTGGGTAACTCTTGGAGGGGCGCTCGAGTTTATATTCCTCAGCCACGAGGACTTCAGTCCATTTGTCAGCTAGCAGATCTTGATCAGCTTGAAGCTACTGCTGCTTTTTCTTCAGGCTATTTGCCGTGGCCATAAGTCGGCGCTTGAAGCGCTCTTGTTCGACGGGATCCTCTAGGACGACGAATTCATCGTCGCCGAGGCTTGCCTCGTCTTCGGAGGGGGGGATGTAATTGTCATCCTCCTCTCCATCTGCCGCTCTCTCAGGAGAGCTGGCTCCTTCATCCTCCTGCTCTAAGTCTTGCTGGAGGGGATTGTTGTTGTCTTCGGCACTGTTCGGAGTATTATTATCTCATGTTCGGCTATCACCACTTTTTGCTTTGGCGGGACTTAGAGCGGCGCCGCTGACGTCGGTGCTTGGGTTGCTTCTTGGAGGGGTCATCCTCCGTTATCTCGTCGCCGTTGCCTTCATTGGGTGTATCCACTATGTATATGTCATATGACGAGGTGGCTTTCCAGTGCCCTATAGGTGCTGGTTCATGTTCGTCTCCTACATCGCCGTCCATACCATCGATGTCTTCGGAGTGGAAGTCGAGCATGTCGGTTAAATCATTGACAGTGGCTACATAGTGGGTGGTGGGTGGGCATCGAATTTCTACGTCGTCCGCATCCCAATCCTGTTGGCCATAATCCGGCCAGGGCTCTCCTGACAAATAGAGAGACCTTAGTGAATTCAGAATGTCGCCAAAGGGCGAGTGCTGAAAGATATTTGCAGCGGTGAATTCCATAATCGGCGCCTAATCGGATTCGACTGGCAGGGGCACGGGTGGTTCGGAGTCAGAAAAAGGGTCCGGCACATTGGTGTCACGGGCTGCGCAGAGGATTATGCTGGTGTTTGGCTCGATCGCCGTTGAGACTGCAGCCCCTGAGGCGGTGTTTAACCACCCGTCCTCGATTGGCGCAGTTGGCTCCGAGCTAAGGGTCGGGGCTGATGCGGGCGTGGCCTCTAGGGTACTGTTTGGCGGCAGAGCTAGGTCATACCCACCGTGACAGTGCGGCGTGCCCGGCTGTGGCTCGAATCCGTCTAAGATCAAGTCTTCGCGGATGTTGGCCGTGTAGTTCAAACTTCCAACTCTGACCTGATGGCCAGGGGCGTAGCTTTCAATCTGCTCCAGATGGCCAAGCGAATTAGCCCGTAGTGCAAAGCCGCCGAATATGAAGATCTGTCCGTGGAGAAAAGTCTCACCCTGGACCGCATCGCTACCGATGATAGTAGGAGCCATCAAGCCTAACGGCGACGACACATAGGAACTCTCAATGAAAGCACCAATGTCGGTGTCAAAACCGGCGGATCTCGGGTAGGGGGTCCCGAACTATGCGTCTAGGCCGGATGGTAACAGGAGGCAGGGGACACGAAGTTTTACCCAGGTTCGGGCCCTCTTGATGGAGGTAAAACCCTACGTCCTGCTTGATTAATATTGATGATATGGGTAGTACAAGAGTAGATCTACCACGAGATCAGAGATGCTAAACCCTAGAAGCTAGCCTATGGTATGATTGTATGTTGTGATTGTTGTCCTACGGACTAAAACCCTTCGGTTTATATAGACACCGGAGAGGGTTAGGGTTACACAAGGTCGGTTACAAAGGAGGAGATATCCATATTCGTATTGCCTAGTTTGCCTTCCACGCCAAGTAGAGTCCAATCCGGACACGAGACAAAGTCTTCAATCTTGTATCTTCATAGTCTAACAGTCCGGCCAATGGAGATAGTCCGGCTGTCTGGAGACCCCCTAATCCAGGACTCCCTCAACAATGCTAACCCTAACTAGGAGGAGGGGGAGTAGTATATATAGTCTAAGCCACGAAGGGGTAAGTGGGAAAGGGATACATGGGCCTCTGGCCCAACTCTGCGCGCAGGCAGGCGTCGGATGTCCGGGCTGGGGGCCGGATGTCCGGCCGTTCATGAGACGCCAGATGTCCGAGGCACTGGCCGGATGTCCGGCCTAGAACATGCTGTTTTGCTCTTCTCTGGATAGCCGTTGTCCGGATTTCCGGGGCGATGCCGGATGTCCGTCCTATTGACAGGCGCCGGATGTCCGGGGGTCGCCCGGATGTCCGGCTGCTGAAGCTCTTCGGCGCATGCGCCGGATGTCCGGCCTCTGGCCCGGATATCGGGCCACTGTAGCTTCCGGCAGCTCCGTTTCTTCCGTCTCCGCTTCCAGGCTTACCTCACGGATGGTGTAGTTGTTCCTTGGCTCTTGCACTCCTCCTCATCGTCCGTAGTGTTCCGACAATAGTTATGAATGCACATGAGTGGAGTGTCAAGTAGTATACCATCCTCGAAGGTGTCAAGTGAGCACGTGTAAAGGAGATGATTCACCTTTGGGTATGTGAAGTAGATGTCGCACATGTCACTCGCCGAACGGACTCTTGACATGGTGATGTCCATAGGATGCTCCACATCATCTCCCCTCCCTTGGGAAAGATCTGACCTCGGATCAAAAACCAAATCACCATGGGAAAGAGATGGCTTCACCGTGTAGAAGTGGACGTTCACCAAGTACTTGTCATCTTGAAGCTCGAAATGGGCACTCTCCACTGTCGCACCATCTTGTGGTTCCTTCAAAAGGAGTAAGGACAACAAACACTTGGAAAAACAAATGTGGTTAGCGTTAGTGCAAAACCAAGCATTCAAGAGATGAGTGACCAAACAAGTGTCATCATCATGCAAAGCATATGGTGTGACAAGGGATTGTGACATGGCATGTAAGCATATCAATCGAGCACAAGCAAAGATATCATGGGGACAAGCATGTAAATGTGAGGTAGTGATGCAAATATGTGTAACAAAAGAATAAGCATCTACCTCAAAGTCATAGCAAGCATGGGCAAAGCGCTCAATGAAAGGTCTATGGTAGGCATAAAAATCATTCACAGCACCAAATAAAATGAAGTGTCTAAACACATGGGTCAAGTGCAAGACAATCCAAGCATAATGTACATGGGGTGTAGTGAATATCGTGTGGCACTCAACACAATAAAGATTGGATGCCACATAATTTCAACCTCCTGTTGATTCAGTTGCACCGGGTGGGTGTTATTATTTTGTGTAAGAAAAAATGTAGCTGTCATCAGATAAGTTGTAAAAATGTTCAGCCTTGCTTTAAGTCAAACCCAACTAACCCCTATTATATAGGTGATGTCGCTGTTGTGGGTAGGTGTACATAGCTTAAAAATTATCCTTCTTATGTGTGTATTGCAGATAATACTAGGCAATAATGACACATCACTGACTACACGGAATTAGGAAAGCTAGGGCAAGATTCTGGGGGAATCATGCAACCAAGCCAGCTTGCATGGCACGCATCCTGCCAATACGAGCGAAGGGGTGCCAGATGCCGAAAAGAACTAGGTTTGAGCAGCATTAACAATCTAAGAAAGGCCATATGACGATAGCTACAACACACCATTCAATCAATCAACAACACTTAGGTAGTGGCAGTGGATCTAGGAGACCAGGGTAGTGGCAATGCTCTCCCTTGACTCTTTGGCAAACTGCACACTCATGTAGAAAAGTTTCAATCTCCTCGTCTGGCGCCAATAAAATAGATTTTTTACCCTTTGATAGGTAGCCACAATGCCTGAATGACCTCCTATGGGAGAGTTGTGATCCACATCTTCTCTAAATCAACCCTGACATCGATGATGGAATTTAATTGCAAAACTGATACGATAAGAGGTCAGACTAAGATTAACAAACCAGTTTGTGCTTGGAAGTCAGACTCGTGAATAAATTAGTGGATATGCAATAGCAGCTAATCTTTGACCAGATTTTCTTGACATCACGATGACCAGAAGGGATGAAATGAGACAGAGACTAGAGCAGGTTGCTCCTTTCCTCTCTTGTTTTTTCTTTAAGAGAAACTAGTACTTTAGCCTGGCAGACCAAAGCTTACGCTTGTGGTTTACAGGCTAATTTCTAGTCGCTCACGTAGGTAGTGATTTCACATACCTTTCTTTGGGCTGACTATTGTGCTACTAGTCTCCTTGCCAACAACAGTCAATCCTAGGCCCATTTCTTTTCCTTTTCTTGAGTGTGACTTGAAAGAGGATCAAATAAAATGGAGACATGAGCTGCCTGTTCCATTCCTCTCGTGATCTTCACCAGCCCATTGGTTCCCTTGCTAGCTTCTTCAGAAAGCCATGCGGTCACACCATTGCCCAAACAGCAGCAGATTCCCCTTGCCTTTTCTAGGATTGGCTCTCGTGCTGCTGATATCCTTGGCCCCTCCGACCAGCTCCTGCACGGAGCAGGAGAAGAGCTCCCTCCTCCAGCTCCTTGCTGGGTTCTCGCAGGACGGCGGCCTCGGGTCGTCATGCCGGAACGATACGGACTGCTGCACTTGGGAAGGGATCACCTGCAGCCCCAACAGGATGGTCAGTGCTGTTTTGTTGGCCTCTCGAGGCCTCGAGGGGTCCATCTCGCAGTTCCTTGGAAATCTCACAGGCTTATTGCGCCTCAACCTGTCGTGCAACTCACTGTCCGGTGGCTTGCCGCTGGAATTGGTATCATCCAGCAACATCACTGTCCTTGATGTCAGTTTCAACCGCCTGACAGGAGCCCTGAGCGAGCTGCCATCTTCAACCCCTGCATGGCCTTTGCAGGTACTGAACATCTCAAGCAACTTGTTTACCTGAAGGTTTCCATCCACAACATGGGAGGTGATGAAGAGCCTGGTCGTGCTCAATGCCAGCACCAATAGTTTTACTGGGCATCTACCAACTACACTCT
This sequence comes from Triticum dicoccoides, assembly GCF_002162155.2. NCBI lineage: Eukaryota > Viridiplantae > Streptophyta > Magnoliopsida > Poales > Poaceae > Triticum > Triticum dicoccoides. Next base: position 106,184,301 of record NC_041390.1, read on the forward strand.
GTCTCAGCGCACCATCTTTTTCTGTGCTTGAACTCAGTATTAACAAATTCAGTGGAAATATTCCTCATGGACTCGGTAATTGCTCCATGCTGAAATTGCTAAGCGCTGGCTATAACAACCTCAGTGGAACTCTTCCAGATGAGGTCTTCAAAGTTACATCATTAGAGCACCTCTCTTTACCTAATAATTGGTTAGAAGGAGCACTCAATGGCATCACCAAGCTCACAAATTTGGTCACCCTTGATCTTGGGGGCAACAAGATCAACGGCAATATACCGGATGCCATAGGCAAGCTGAAGAGTTTGGAGGAGCTGCATTTGGAACAAAACCACATGTCAGGGGAGCTTCCATCAGCATTGATCAACTATACACATCTCACAACAATTATCTTAAAGGGCAACCAATTTCACGGAGAACTTACCAAGGTCAACTTCTCAAACTTGCCCAATCTAAAAAAGTTAGATCTCCTGCACAATAACTTCATCGGCAACATTCCAGAAAGCTTATACTCGTGCAGCAAGCTGACTGCACTACGGCTCTCCAGCAATCATTTCCATAGCCAACTGTCAGAAAAGATAGGTAATCTGAAGTCCCTCTCATTTCTATCACTCGCTAACCTCTCCCTTACAAATATCACAAGAACACTTCAGATCCTTGGGGGATCCAGGAGCCTGACCACCCTTCTTATTGGGTCCAACTTCCTGCATGAGACCATGCCAGAGGATAACGGCATTAATGGTTTTGAGAATCTTTAGGTTCTTTCTATGAGTGATTGTTCATTGTCTCGAACAATACCTGATTGGTTATCCAAGCTCACAAATTTGAGGGTGCTATTTTTGCAAAGCAATCAACTAACTGGACCAATACCTGAATGGATCAGTAGCCTGAACTTGCTCTTGTATCTAGACATATCAAACAACAGCTTTACAGGTGAAATTTCAACTGCCTTAATGGAGATGCCAATGCTAAAATCAGACAAGACTGCACCAAAGGTCTTCTTTGAACTGCCTGTGTATCTTTTCAGTCCATTTATCCAATACCTCAAACCTGGTGCTTTTCCAAAAGTGCTTAATCTAGCCATCAATAAATTCACTGGTGTGATCCCAGGGGAGATCGGTCAACTAAGAGCGCTCGTTTCACTTAATTTGAGCTCCAACAAATTATCAGGAGAGATCCCACAACCAATCTGCACCCTCACAAATCTGCAGATGCTCGACATGTCCAGCAATCATCTTACTGGTACAATTCCGGCCGCACTAAACAATCTGCACTTTCTTTTCAAATTCAATGTTTCTAATAATGACCTCGAAGGCCCTATTCCAACCGCAGGCCAGCTTAGCACGTTTCCAGATTCTAGCTTTGATGAAAACCCAAAATTGTGTGGTCCTTCGATTGTAAACCATTGCGGTTCAGCGGAAGCAAGTCCAGAGTCCATCAACTCCAGAGAAGAGATTGGCAGTAAGGTCATCTTTGCAATCGCCTTTGGTGCTTTCTTTGCAGTAGGAGTCATATATGATCAGATGGTCTTAGCCGGATATTTTGGCTAAAACCTTGTAACTGTTATCACTGCCCAAACCGTTACATGATCTCAAGTGGTTCCCAGTTCAGCAAGACCATGTCAGTGGCTCCAGCCCCAGCAAGAACAACATCTCTTGTAAACCTGCTATCGTCAGTTAGTGACGTTCATCGTTGTACTCCATTTAGCAGAAACATGATTAACGAGTGAGCAATGTCAACAGTGTGTAAGCATATTATTATTGTGGAATGTGTAACTATTTGGTCAGTATTTACTTTGATACATACGCATACAGTGATGAATGTTTCTCTTGGAGAAAGTTGACTAGAGGAGGACACATAATAAGAAAAAGCAATCTGCAGTCTGGCACACTCAAATCTGTAACTATTTGCAGTCTAGCAATCTGTAACTCCAAGTCTCCAACCCAGGATCGCAAGTATCCACAGAAAACAACACTGGCGCTGAGAGAAAATTCAGAAATGTCAACAAAGCTAGCACTACAATGTGGCACGAATTAAGCACCTGCTCCGTGGTTTCTACAATATACCTCGGCAAAGGGCTCACGTCACGTTCGGCCTTGGTCGAATCTCCGGTCCCCTGCCTGCCTGGCCTCCTCGGACCAGCTGAGGCGGGAGGCGAACCGCCGCACGCCGCCGTAAAGGGTCGCCGCGTGGACGGATTTGAACTTAAAACGAGACTAGCGAACAATTAAACATCAACCAGGCGCCCAAGTATTATTTTTTTCCTCAGACTTCCTTTTTTCAGATATATACCTTTTGAGTGCGCGACACTGGACCTGTTTCCTAGCCTCCGGTGTCCGTCCTCCAGCGAGCTTAGCGAACTCGGAGCAGCCGGCCCACCGCCACGCGGGGTCGCCGGGAGTCGCCGCATCCCCCTCGCCAGAGAGCTCCGGGAGGGGGAGGCTTGGTTCGATTTCTGCCTGGCCACTGGCCACTAGAAGTGGGAGTGCGGCGGTGCGGCCACCCTCGGGACGCCGGCGCACTGAGTTGGGCAGGACTCGACGTTGGGCCGTATGGGGGCCAGTATCTGGGTTGGCTTACAGATAACAGTTTGGGCTGGCTTCATCTTGGGCTTCAAATTGGGTGGGCTTAGAGATGCTTCAATACCTAAAAAAGAGATAAATTGTACCTGCTCCTTTTTTTGTGGGAAAGGAACTTTTTTTGTGGGTATTGCCAAGCCAGCATAAAAATATCCAGCCATTATATGTACGATGTTGTAGGAGTGTGACTAACAACATTTGCATGGCAACTTATCTTAGCTAAGCTTATTATTGCACATATTCCTTCTGGTTGTCCACAAATGATCAATTCTGATTTCTAAAAAAAATGATCAGATTCAGAAAAGTTTTTTTTTCCTACCAAAAAAAAACTTCTTACAAGCTTTGCGAATGTAGTAGTGTTTTGAGTATACACATACTAATTCTTTTATTTTAATTTTCAACTAATGAAGTGGGTTCCAAGATATGACACAAGTGGGCATTTACACGCAATGATATACACCCCTATAAATATTAAGTGTAGAATGATATACACCCCAAGTGTATTTACGATTGGTTGCCTTGTATTTAGCCGAGCCGAGCTAGAGAGAAGTTGGTATGAACTTTGCTCATCCAACTAAAGCTAGTTGCACTATTGTATGAACTTCTGCAAGTTGACCTAAACTAACTCAATTGTACATATCTTAACCTAGGGACCAAATATGTGCATGTAGAAGTAAAAATAATAATTTAGAATTTCAGTTGATGTCTTGTGTTTCCAGCAAGTGGTTTAGCTGAGAGATTGACAACTCTAGCTAGTAACAAAAAATGACAACTCTCGCAATAGATATTGGCAAAGCATGACACTCTCAAGTGAGCTACTCAACTATGCTCAATCCAAATGTGAACAATAAAGAACACTGGAGTACGTAAACACTGGTTATCACAAAACTTGATTCTGAACTAGTAAAACACTATAGGCAACATGCTTCCCTTTTAACTCTTACGTACTACCTAGAAAAAGAACACATGCCCACCAAAATTTACATTTTTTTCAGTAACCTTTTAGAAGTTATACTGATAGGTGTTCTGGTCGGTAAGTAATACTGTATTAAATATAATAAATTCAGCAGCGGTCAATTGAGGTTGAGAGAATAAGCTAAATACCTTATTCCATGTGCAAAGGGTTCATCTCTCTACTCGAGATCTGCTTTCCCCATCGGAAGTTCATCTTCAGCCGTTTGGTCGTTTTGGGTTATGTTTGATGAGATCATAATCTTCCAAGAAAACAACATGACATGTCACAGGGGATTTGGAACTAGATGTCTGATACACATATTAATTATTATATTTGTCTAAATGAGTTGGCCCACAGGTTAAAGGTCATACATGCATCTAACCATGCATTAACCTTTCTAAGGTCAAACCAAAAGAAGAGGTACACCTCTTTGTCTAACCCACAAGATTTGCTTTTCTTTAGTGTGGTGGGATGTATGAGGGAGACCATGTCACCGAAAAACGCTTTGACTTTTTTTTCGGAGACCCTACCTCTTTTTTTATAGGGAGCGGGAACCCTACATCTTTGTCTAACCCACACTATTTTAACCTCAGTCTTGCTGCTTAATTGCTAAAGGCTTACTCTTACTTGTTGGAACCACTATACTTGCGACCATGTCAAAGGCGATCTACTATGCTCACAGGCACATATCCCTCAACTGACAGTTTGAGGGGTCCGGCTATAGATGCTCTAAGCGTTCATAGACACATGCCCATCAGCTTACGATCTTCTCCTTCCAAGTGGGGAACTGTGACTCTGTGAGGTGGACTTTTTGTACAAAGCAATAAGAATTTGAGGTGGGCTTTTTGTACAAAGCAATAAGAATTCAAGACCCCAACAAAGTCGTAAAGTGGTACGCGTGCAGTTGCAATCTTCAAAGTCTGTTGTCATGCTTCTGTACGTCATAAATAATTTGTAAGAGAAGATTGCATCTGAAGTAGGAGCAAACCTTAATAGCATCCACGCTAGATTTAATATGAAATGTTATTACCCACATGTACAATGATCCATGACATATATGCACTCCCATTGAAATACAATGACACTCTACTTGACACCAAATATTATAGCCACTCAACTACCAGCGAGACACCGGTAGTCAACACTCGACTTAACACGGCATATTATTAGCAACTCGGAAAAAAAATTAGGTGGCATCAAAATGACATCACCAAAAATTTCAAACAGAAATATTCAACAAAACTGACAGAATCCGAATGGACAGCTCTTGTTTTTTTTATTTAGGAAATGGTAGTTTAGCATGCTTTCAGAATGGACAGTTTCAGGAAACTGTCAAACAAAAATATTCAGAATGGGCAGTTCCACCACAACACCATGCAGCAATTGTTTTTCATACAGCAGGTACACCAAGAAATTTCATATGCCTTCACTTGGCTTGGCTCTCGTGCTGCTGGTCTCTTAGACCAGCTCCTGCACCGAGCAGGAGAAGAGCTCCCTTCTCCAGCTCCTCGCCGGGCTCTCGCAGGACGGCGGCCTCACGACGTCGTGGCGGCACGACACCGACTGCTGCACATGGGAAGGGATCACCTGCAATCAAGATAGGAAGGTCACTGATGTTTCGTTGGCTTCTCGAGGCCTCGAGGGGCCCATCTCGCCGTTCCTTGGCAACCTCACCGGACTTTTGCGCCTCAACCTTTCCCGGAACTTGCTGTCTGGTGGCTTGCCACTGGAATTAGTGTCATCCAGCAGCATCCTTGTTCTTGACATCAGCTTCAACCGCCTCACAGGAGGCCTGAGCAAGCTGCCATCTTCAACCCCTGCGCGGCCTCTGCAGGTACTCAACATCTCAAGCAACTGGCTTACAGGCATATTACCATCCACAACATGGGAGGTGATGAAGAGCCTGGTCGTTCTTAATGCTAGTTCCAACAGATTTACTGGTCAGATACCAACTACACCATGTGTTAGCGCGCCAGCTTTTGCTGTGCTTGAGCTCAGTTTCAACCAACTCAGTGGGAACATCCCTCCAGGACTCAGTAATTGCTCGGTGCTGAAATTGCTTGGTGTTGGCTACAACAACCTCAATGGTACACTTCTAGATGAACTCTTCAACGTAACCTCGTTAGAGCACCTCTCGTTGCCTAGCAATAGGTTAGAAGGAGCTCTCGATGGCATTAGCAAGCTCACAAATCTGGTCACCCTTGATCTTGGCGGGAATGAGCTCAGCGGCAATATTCCAGAGTCTATAGGTGATCTGAAGAGATTGGAGGAGCTGCATTTGGAACACAACAACATGTCAGGGGAGCTGCCAGCAGCTCTAGGCAACTGCACAAATCTTGTAACAATTGACTTCAAGGCAAACCAATTTAGTGGGGAACTTACCAAGGTCAACTTCGCAAGTCTGTCCAATCTAAATAAACTAGATCTTCTTTCCAATAATTTCACCGGCACAGTTCCAGAAAGCATATACTCCTGTAGCAAGCTAACTGCACTACGGCTATCTTACAATCCTTTCCACGGTCAATTGTCAGAAAAATTATTCAATATGAAGTCCCTCTTATTCCTATCACTTGCTAATAACTCTCTCACAAATATCACAAGAACACTTCAGATGCTTAGCAGTTCCAGGAGCCTCACCACCCTTTATATTGGGTGCAACTTCCTGCATGAGACCATGCCAGAGGATGTCAGCATTGATGGTTTTCAGAATCTCCAGGTTCTTTATATAAATCATTGTTCATTGTCTGGAAAAATACCTGATTGGTTATCAAAGCTACCGAATTTGGGGATGCTATTTTTGCAAGGCAATCAACTAACTGGACCGATACCTGAATGGATCAGCAGCCTAAATTTTCTCTTCTCTCTAGATATATCAAACAACAGCCTTACAGGGGAAATTCCAAGGGCCTTAATGGAGATGCCAATGCTAGAATCAGATAATACTGCACCAAAGGTATTCTTTGAGCTGCCTGTTTGGAACAAGAACCAATTTCTGCAATACCTCACGCCCAGTGCTTTTCCTAAAGAGCTTAATCTAGCCATGAATAGTTTCACTAGTATGATTCCGGCAGAGATCGGTAGGTTACAAGGACTATTTTCACTTAACTTGAGCTCCAACAGATTATCTGGAGAGATACCAGAACAGATCTGCAATCTCACGAACCTGCAGATGCTCGACTTGTCTGGTAATCATCTCACTGGTAAGATTCCAGCTGCATTGAACAATCTGCACTTCCTTTCCAGATTCAACATTTCTAATAATGACCTAGAAGGCCCTATTCCAAACATGGGCCAGTTCAGCACGTTTCCGGATTCTAGCTTTGGTGGAAACCCAAAACTGTGTGGCCCTATGGTTGCAAACCATTGTGGTTCGGCAGAAGCGAGTCCAGTTTCCATTGACCCCATAAAACAGATTGGTAGTGAAGCCATCATCTTTATGACCGCCTTCGGTGTTTTCTTTGGAGTAGGAGTCCTATATGATCAGAAAGTCTTAGCTAGACATTTTGGCTGAAACCATGTAACCGTTATCACAGTTCACAAATGGTTAATATTTGTAAATATTGAGTATAGAATATAAGAACATTTGACTCTGCAGTCCAGCAAAGAAAATCTACAGGGAAAGCACACAAGAGGCACTCCAATGATAACTTATCACAAAAATGTCATTTTTCGTCTCCTTTGTAGCCTCTCCTGCCTAAAGCTGATTAGGTAAATGACATTTCTTTCCATTCTCTCCTAGCTAAAGCTGATTTAGTAAGAATACTTTTCTTTAGTGATAACCAAAAACAAATCTTGATTTTCAGAAGTACTCTAGCACTTATATTAGAGTTAGATGTTTAAATTGGCATGTGTAAAGAGCAAACCAGAAGCCTTGCCAATCAGACCAACTTTGTGTCCCTGTTGTTGTCAAGTACACTCCTGGTGCAGGCTGACTTCATTTCTTCCTACATAAGTAGGGTGTCTCGCCCAAAAGCATCCTCTTGCACTGCTAAAGTAAATAAGTTAGATATAGACACCATGGAACCACTAATTTCAGAACAATCATGTACTGTTTCACGTCAGAATTACTGATTCTCCCATGAGCTAACAGCATGGTGCATAAGAAAGCAAGTTGGCACAAAATTCTATTTTCAATTGTGAATATGCATCAAGAAGATCATGTGACGGCAGATGTTATGACCGGCATATTAGGGGTTTAGCCCAATGGGGTGTGGCCCAAGTTATCTTATCATTATTAGGGGCTTAGCCCAATTATCTTATCGTTATTAGGATCGTTTGCTTAGGAGTCAAGTAAACCTCTATATAAGTAGAGGAGATGTATCAATCTAATCAAGCAAGAAGCAATCATTATTTGCTCGGCTTCCCGAAGGGAGCCGGGAACCCTAGTCGCCTCTTGCGCCGCCGCCGCCTCTTCTTCATCGCGCCACGGCGCCCTGCCGCCGGCAGCCGCGATCGCATCTCCGTCAACCCTCCCCCTTCCCGTACAACCTACGCCCAAGACCAGGTAGGATCCTAGCTCCTACCAATTTGGTATCAGGTAGCTCGGTTCCGATCATGTCTGCACCACCACCCAACCCGCCGCTGCCCGTCACCACCGCGCCGCTGCCTCTCCCCACCCCGCCGCTGGCCTCCACTGGCCAGACGCCGCCGCCCTCCACCGCGCCGCCCGTCGCCATCTACTCGCCGGCGGAGATGACCGGGGTCCTCAACGACCTCGTCACCGCCGTCCAGGGCATACGCCTCTACCTAGCAGGGCGGCGGCTGCTGCCCTTGCAGCCGGCCGCCGCGACTAGGCCAGCTGCCCTGCCCTGGTACGCGCCCACCACGGCGCCGATCAGGCCTCTACACCACCACTAGCCCGGTCAGCCGCCGCCCGCCGTCGCCCCCCACTGGCCGCAATGGCCGGCTCAGGCGATCGCCGCGCCCCCGATGCCTCCTGGGTTCGGGCAGCCGCAGCCCCAGCTGCCGGCCCCACCTCTGCCCGTCATCGCCCCTCAATGGCCACAGTGGCTAGCCCCGGCCTTCGCTGCGCCCCTGACGCTTCCCGGGTCCGGGCAGCCGCAGCCCCAGCCGCCGGCCCCACCGCCGCCCGCTGCCGCGCCTCAATGGCCACAGTGGCCGGTCCCGACCCTCGCTGCACCCCCCACGCCACTCGGGTCTATACCGCGCAGGCCGCAGTTGCCGGCCCCGCCCCCGCCCAACACGGGGCCCGGGTCACCCACGCAGGGAGGCGTACCGATCCAGGAAGTGCGCTTCCCGCCGTCACCGTCCCCAATACCGGCCTGGTTGACTGGATCATTGTCGCCACCCGTCTACACGTCGGCTGGAGACCCGTCGGTACCCACTTTGCAGTTCAGCGACCCTTCCGGCTCGGCGGGGCACTCCACAGGCCGCGGCCATGCTGACCGGGCGCCCCAATCCTCGCTGCTTCGCACCTCCGAGCCAGTCGGCCACGGCGCTCCGACTCAGACGTGTCCGCGGTTTGCCAAACTGGACTTCGCCACTTATGATGGCACGGAGGACCCCCTCAACTGACTCAACCAGTGCGAGCAGTTCTTTCGCGGGCAGCGCACCCTCGCCTCGAAGCGTACCTGGCTTGCCTCTTACCACCTCCGCGGCGCGACACAGACCTGGTACTACGCCCTCGAGCAGGACGAGGGCAGCATGCCCCCTTGGGAGCGCTTCCGCGAGCTCTGCCTCCTTCGTTTTGGGCCACCGATCCGCGGAAGCCGCCTGGCAAAGCTAGGCCGCCTTCCCTTCACATCTACGGTTCAAGACTTCGCCGACCGTTTCCAGGCCCTGGCATGCCACGCGTCGGGCGCGACAGCGCAGCAACGGGCCGACCTCTTCGTCGGTGGACTTTCGGATCACATCCACGTGGACGTGGAGCTTTGGGGACCCCAGGATCTCCAAACGGCCATGTACTACGCCCGCGCGTTCGAGCGCCGCGCGGTGGCCATCCAAAAGGAATCACCGTCCCGGGCCGCTAGGTCGCTACCCTGGCCGGATGTTCCCACGTAGGGTCGGCCTGCTCAGCCTTCCGCGGCACCCCTCGCAGCGACCGCGGCGCGCCCGTTCCGCCGGCTCACCTCAGTCGAGCTACTCGAGCGTCGCCGCCAAGGGTTGTGCTTCAACTGCGACGAGCCCTACACGCCCGGCCACGTCTGCCCGTGACTCTTCTACCTGGAGGCTGCAAACTACATTCCGGAGGACGCCGTCGCCGCCGACCTGGCCACCCCAGCTGTCGCGAAGGTGTTTGACGCTGGTTGATCACCCCGAGGAGTTCAGCAAGCGCTTCCCCACCTTACAGCTCGAGGACGAGCTGTTTGTGCAGGCGGGGAGAAGTATTATGACCGGCATATTAGGGGTTTAGCCCCGTGGGTTGTCGCCCAAGTTATCTTATCATTATTAGGGGCTTAGCCCAATTATCTTATCGTTATTACGATCGTTTGCTTAGGTGTCAAGTAAACCTCTCTATATAAGGAGAGGAGATGTATCAATCTAATCAAGCAAGAAGCAATCATTATTCGCTCGGCTTCCCGAAGGGAGCCGGGAACCCTAGCCGCCTCTTGCGCTGCCGCCGCCTCTTCTTCATCGCGCCACGGCGCCCCGCCGCCGGCAGCCGCGATCGCATCTCCGTCAACCCTCCCCCTTCCCGTACAACCTACGCCCTAGACCAGGTAGGATCCTAGCTCCTACGAGCAGATGTACCATGATAAAAGAATGCAAATATATTCTAGGCATGAATAATACAACAGGTTGAAAAATGTCTAGCACAGGTAGCATAGTATAGCAGGGGAAGGTATAAAAGGGTGCATCGGGAGATCAGCCCATCCTTGAATTACATAGGAAGGCGTTTATTTTTTGCGAGAAACATAGGAAGGTGCTTATTCTAGTAGAAAGCCAATGGCGTTAAACTGGTTTGTCATTGTCAATGTTAATCACTTCCTAGTATTATCAGCCAAATATGTCAGCTATCTATGCACTTAATACTCAAGGACATAAAATTATAACCCCCAAACGTGCAAGATCTGTTTTGCACAAATACGACCCCCCTAAATAGTAAGTACTAACCACGGCAGTATGTTGTTTTGATGTATGAATGCAGTTATAGAAAAGAATCATTTTTCTAGTCAGATTAGTCCAGTATAAAATTGTTGAGCGCCAAGGCCAGAAACAAATATAGGCATCACCATCTCAAATTACACATACACAAACCTCACTGTTTTTTGAACAATGACTATTCTAGACGGCTTGTTGGCCTGAGGTAGAGGCCAAAGCTTGCTTCACAACACTGTCTTCCAACTGCAACCAAACTATTTTAGGCATAAAGGTTGTAAGCCTTAAAATGAAAAGGTTTGCACTTGCTCTAAGATACACTTCGTGCAATTTACTGTAAATGAGAAAAATAAAATAAAATGATTTGGAAAAAAAACTGCAACCTGAAATTTTTGCATATGCAACAATATCAATCAGCTTCAAATACAAAACAAATATCCCAGGCAAGACTATCGAAGCATGTCACATGTGTCCATAAGTAGTGGGATTTCAAGAAGGTCAAGCAAGGTACTGTGGTTGGGTGGTAATGCCTGGTTGCTCTTCCAAAATTTGGTTCGTGGACTCGAAAAACTGGTATGATTCCGGCGGAGATCGGTAGGTTACAAGGACTATTTTCACTTAACTTGAGCTCCAACAGATTATCTGGAGAGATACCAGAACAGATCTGCAATCTCACGAACCTGCAGATGCTCGACTTGTCTGGTAATCATCTCACTGGTAAGATTCCAGCTGCATTGAACAATCTGCACTTCCTTTCCAGATTCAACATTTCTAATAATGACCTAGAAGGCCCTATTCCAAACATGGGCCAGTTCAGCACGTTTCCGGATTCTAGCTTTGGTGGAAACCCAAAACTGTGTGGCCCTATGGTTGCAAACCATTGTGGTTCGGCAGAAGCAAGTCCAGTTTCCATTGACCCTATAAAACAGATTGGTAGTGAGGCCATCATCTTTATGACCTCCTTCGGTGTTTTCTTTGGAGTAGGAGTCCTATATGATCAGAAAGTCTTAGCTAGACATTTTGGCTGAAACCATGTAACCGTTATCACCGTTAACAAATGGTTAATATTTGTAAATATTGAGTATAGAATATAAGAACATTTGACTCTGCAGTCCAGTAAAGAAAATCTACAGGGAAAGCACACAAGAGGCGCTCCAATGATAACTTATCACAAAAAATGTCATTTTTCATCTCCTTTGTAGCCTCTCCTGCCTAAAGCTGATTTAGTAAGAATACTTTTCTTTAGTGATAACCAGAAATAAATCTTGATTTTCAGAAGTACTCTAGCACTTATATTAGAGTCATATGTTTAAATTGCCATGTGTAAAGAGCTAACCAGAAGCCTTGCAAATCAGACCAACTTTGTATCCCTGTTGTTGTCAAGTACACCCCTGGTGCAGGCTGACTTCATTTCTTCCTACGTAAGTAGGGTGTCTCGCCCAAAAGCATCCTCTTGCACTGCTAAAGTAAATAAGTTAGACACAGACATCGTGGAACCACTAATTTCAGAACAATCATGTACTGTTTCATGTCAGAATTTTTTTTACTGATTCTCCCATGAGCTAACAGCATGCTGCATAAGAAAGCAAGTAGGCACCAAATTCTATTTTCAATTGCGAATATGCATCAAGAAGATCATGTGACAGCAAATGTACCATGATAAAAGAATGCAAATATATTCTAGGCATGACGGGTTGAAAAATGTCTAGCACAGGTAGCATAGGGGAAGGTATAAAAGGGTGCATCGGGAGATCAGACGATCCTTGAATTACATAGGAAGGCATTTATTTTTTGCAAGAAACATAGGAAGGTGCTTATTCTAGTAGAAAGCCAATGGCGTTAAACTGGTTTGTCATTGTCAATGTTAATCACTTCCTAGTATTATCAGCTAAATATGTCAGCTATCTATGCACTTAATACTCTAAGGACATAAAATTATAACCCCCAAGCGTGCAAGATCTGTTTTGCACAAACACGATCCCCCTAAATAGTAAGTACTTTTGGTTTGTGGACTCGAAAAACTCAATGCAACAATACGATAAGCGGGAAAAAACAATATTGTCAAACAATCCATATCCTACTTTCAGCATGGCCTGAATCATATATGATAGCATCATATTTGGTTGGCGTAAAAGCTGCGGCAGGAGCTGGTGGCCGGAAAATTCACCTTCCACTTGCATAATTCCATTTCGCAGTGTTAGTGTGAGAGGCATTGATTCAACAGACTTGGTGGCTGGTGGGCATGCTATTGTGGCTGTGACCTCAGGTTGAAGTGCACTGCCACGGGTCAGAGCTTGAAGATGGCGAGGAGGGCGGGCGCGTTGGGGGGTGGGATCTGGCCGCTGGGCGACGTGAGACGCACCTGCGGGTGAGCCGGGGGCCGCAGCGACGGGGAGAGCCACCGGTTGTACACCGACGCGGCGGGGACGTCAGCGGGGTCGGGGAACGCGGCTCCGGCGGCTGCCCGCCCTGCGGCAACTGATGCTAGGGCGCCGGCGCGTTTCGTCGAACACTTACTGGGCAAAGACACCTGCTACTCCTGCAAGCCGCAACCCCTCCAACGCGGCAACCGCTGACGCGCACGGCCTCACGGGTCACGGCGGTCAACCGCTGAGCTCGTCCAAAGGATGGCAGCATGTCAAAGCTAGTCACCACGCGGCCCAAGGAGGCTGGTCAGCTCACGCCCTGAAGGTGTTTGCGAAAATGTCTCTGTTTGCACTTTGCAGACACTTATTTGCAGAATGCACAACACCATCATTTCATGCCATCACAGATAAGATCAGTGCCAAGCTCCATAATACTAAATGGTGATTGTATTAATCATGTCCACCTAGCTACATACTGAAAACAGCCTCAATCTTGCTGATCAGCATACTCCACTTAGCTACAACCTACAGACTGAAAACAGCTTCAATCTTGCTGATCAGCATACTCCACCTAGCTACACACTGAAAGCAGCTTCAATCTTGCTGATCAATGAGCATCGGAGCGACTAGTCTAGCTAACACTTTAGCGACCTTGTGCTTATGGAGGAAGGTTGGCATGGGCAGCTCGCTCGGATCCGCCGACATGATGAAGGTCGGCATGGGCAGCTCGCTCGGGTCCGGCGACATCATGAATGTCGGGCCAGCGAACAAGGATGCCTCCGAGTCCACCTCCATCTTAGCCAGAGCCTTCGGCTTCTTGTCGGGCCGGTACATCAACGGAGCGAGGCCAGCGAAGGGTGATGCCTCCACCACGGCCGGCGGCATTGGCTTCTTCTCCGACCGGTCAACCGACGCCGCAGGACCAGCGAAGAGTGTCGCCGCCTCCGAGTCTGCCACCATCTCAGTCGTAGGCTCTGCCTTCTTCTCCGAGAGGTCGATCGACGGAGCAGGGCCAGGGAAGGACGTCACCACCGAGTCTGCGACCATCTCAGTCATAGGCGTCGCCTTCTTCTCGAACCGGCCGGCCGGCGGGGCGGGGCCGGCGGAGATTGATTCCTCCGAGGCTGCCACCATCTCAGTCGGAGGCCTCGGCTTCTTGTCGCACCGGTCGACGGATGGCGCGCGGCTCGCCGGCCTCTTCCAGTTCTCTCTCGGCGTCTCCACGCGGCCGAGGCGCTCGACGCCGCCGTTCAAACTCTTGGCACGGCGGAGCGTCTTGTCAGTGGCCCAGCTGGAGCTCCGGGAAGCACGTCCGGGAAGGTCGATCTTGTCTCTGATCCAGCTTCGGCTCATCGAGGCACGTCCAGGCTGCTGCTTCTTGGTGTCCAGCTCCACACGAGCCGTGTACACTGCCGGAGGAGGCGTCAGGAGGTGGCAGCGCGCCGGGGTAGGAAGCAGCGGCGGCAGGGTCGCAGCGACATGACTAGCCATCTCTGCGAAACACAGGACACAGCAAAGAACAGAGAGACCAAGTGATTGCACAAGCGAAACAAGTAGTAATAGAACAATTGCGATGCTGAAATTCAAATGATGATCGGATAAGAAAGAGGAAACTCGCCGGATTCTTTGCTCGCCGTCGGCGAGAGAAGCTCGCCGGGTTGTTAGGTCGTCAGGGAACGTCGCGCGTGATCTATCGAGGGGACGGCTTGCTCGCAGGATCGAAGGAAAAGTGCGATCTATCCCCGCAGCCCGCCAGATATAGATCGACCCCTGATGCCCCGCCGCGTAGAAACCACGCAATCCGAGTTCGACTCGTGACTGCCGCCGCCGCCGCCGCCCGTGGTCCAACCGCCGGAGCCACCAGCGACGCACCGTATCCGATCTCTCCTCCTCTTCGTCGGTGGCCAGGGGCCCCGCACCTCGAACATCTCCAGGGCGTCTCCCGCGGTGGCGCGCCTGTGCCTGCATCCCGCCGCCGCGTGCCATTCTTACCTCGGCATCGCGACCGATGTGGCCGCATGAGACGCAGCTGTAAGAACCACGGTGAGGAGTCGCGGCAGCGACGAGATGCTGGCCGGGGTTCTTGCTTTCCTCCTACGCTGATGGCCGCTGCACCCCGCTGCTCCATGGATGGAGCCGCCAACCTTGTCAATTGTCGCGTCTGTCAAGTGTTTGATGAAATGCTTAAGCAGAAGCAACAGAGGATGCCCGGTGATTAATTGGTACACTCCTTTCAATCAATTTGAGCTCTAACAAAGCACAGCAGTAGAAACCAGAACAAACTGAGCGATGGGACATTCACGAGTTCACCATGTGTAATCAGTAATTAATCTACCATAGTACTTCCTCCGTTCCGAATTACTTGTCGCGGGTATGAATGTATCTAAATGTATTTTAGTTTTAGATACATCCATTTCTGCGACGAGTAATTTGAAATGAAGGAAGTAGTATCATCCAGCAAATATGACTACACTGACAAATAAGTTGGGACTTTAAGGTAAGCCACCTACGATTCTCAAACTGAACAATTGGGAGTGTATTTCTCAGTTATTGTTGGTGCGCATATGTTAATTCCATGATGGATGCCCATGTAAGTTGGCGGCTTCCATGTATTATAATCCACTGAAATGGTCCGAAACAAAAAGGTCAATACAATGCTCATACAATTTGCTATTTTTCCGAAAATAAAATCCATTTAAAAAAAATAGAGAGTTCATGAGTTTATTATGTAAGTAGCTTTGAGATTCCATCTATACATAATTCTATTCTAATTTGTACCCCATGTATTACGCGATTCATGACTTGTATTATTATAGTTATAAATGCTTTAACCTTTGTGGTGCCTTCCCAGGTGCTGTTGTTGACCATCGAGATCACTGCCGATCTCATTAGGTTGAATTGTGCAACTACATCAGGGATTGCCGTGATAGCACCTTCTATTGGAAGGTTCGAGAGGTTTTTGCGGTTTTTGATTCTTCAACTACATCCAATTATCATAGGTCTTAGTTGGTTTTTGCGGCTTCCCTTCCGTGGTGACGAAGTCGAATTCAACAGATCTCGGGTAGGGGGTTCCGAGCTGGTAGCTTTAGGACGACGGTAACAGGGCACAAGGGGGACACGATGTTTACCCAGATTGAGGCCCTCTCGAAGATGTAAAACCCTACGACCTACTTTGTTTGTATTGATTGTGGATGGGGTACAGAATACATGTTGATCCACCTCGAGATCGTGTATAAATGAGTTGTTTTTCTCTACAGATTACACCCCTTGGTTTATATAGACACAGGGGTACCTAAGGTTACACATAGGTTGGTTACATCCGAAGATAAACACATCAAAGATTGCATTCATGCCTTGGAGTATGTGTCAAGTCTTCGAAAGATTTCATCTTGAACATAGGTCGATTACATCTGAAGATAAACACGTCGAAGATTGCATTCATGCCTTGGAGTATGTGCCAAGTCTTCGGAAGATTTCATGTTGATTCCTCCATGGGGCTCGGCGAATGTGGCTCACTGTTTGGTCATCTAGGGGTCCTCGACCCAGCCCATGTCTCGGAGCCGACATGGTTAACACCCCCTATCCAGGATACCATCATTAGCCCCTGAACTGGTCTTCAAGTTGAGAACTATCCTCAGACGTCTGTCGTTCATCTTAGGTCTTTGGCCTTGTAAACTGGTTCAACCATCTTCTTCGCGTGTTTGTCTCCAAAGCGACCAGAATCTTGTCTGAGGAGCCCCAACTGAGCTTCCCAGGTTTTCGTTTCTTTTCGCCAGATCCGAAGACCCTTTCAATGCCTAGTTATCTTAATGATGAAGTCTTCTTGTGTCGGGATGGGGGCGCCGGTTTGGCCGTGTTCTGACAACTTCGACCGAACCCGAAATGCTACCACGCACTGCATAAGCGAAAGATGCCTTGAGTTATCATTATATCGTGTTAGTGTAGCTCGAGGCCATTGCTATTGGCACGTCTTGTCAATAAAGAGACCGGGCCCCAGATTTTTGGTGTCATTACCAGCAAAAACCCTCGATTCACGTGCACATGTAACACATACCACATTGGGTACTCGTGAATTTTACTACCACATAGTGCACGCCTTCGGTGTTTTTACTTGCTTATAAAAGGAACACTATAAAATGAATCAATCTCCATGCTTTCCATCTTGCTCTTGCTTCCATCATCCTCAAGCTCCAGTGCCCAAAGAACAGAGCAAAAAACATCCGAGCCCCTTTCCCTCTCTCGGTTCACTAGCGTTCTGCTAGTCCCATTGGAGTTGTTGGATTCCCTGAAGAGGAAAGGTGACGTGTCACAACAACAGAAAATATTTCCCTTAGTTAAGAACCAAAATTTTGTTGGGGAACGTAGTAATTTCAAAAAATTTCCTACGCACACACAAGATCATAGTGATGCATAGCAACGAGAGGGGAGAGTGTGATATACGTACCCTTGTAGACCGACAGCGGAAGCGTTAGCACAACGCGGTTGATGTAGTCGTACGTCTTCACGGCCCGACCGATCAAGCACCGAAACTACGGCACCTCCGAGTTTTAGCACACGTTCAGCTCGATGACGATCCCCGGACTCCGATCCAGCAAAGTGTCGGGGAAGAGTTCCGTCAGCACGACGGCGTGGTGACGATCTTGATGTTCTACCATCGCAGGGCTTCACCTAAGCACTGTTACAATATTATCGAGGTTTATGGTGGAAGGGGGCACCGCACACGGCTAAGAATATGATCACGTGGATCAACTTGTGTCTATGGGGTGCCCCCTGCCTCCGTATATAAAGGATCAAGGGGGGGGGTGCGGCCGGCCAGGAGGAGGGCGCGCCAGGAGGAGTCCTACTCCCACCGGGAGTAGGATTCCCCCCTTTCCTAGTTGGAATAGGATTTGGGAAGGGGGAAAGAGGAGAGAGGGAAGGAAGGGGGGGGGGCGCCGCCCCCCTCTCCTTGTCCTATTCGGACTAGGGGGGAGGGGCGCGTGGCCCAGCCCTGGCCACCTCTCCTCTCTTCCACTAAGGCCCAATAAGGCCCATA
>NC_041390.1:106202899-106238046 GCF_002162155.2 Triticum dicoccoides
AATATGATCACGTGGATCAACTTGTGTCTATGGGGTGCCCCCTGCCTCCGTATATAAAGGATCAAGGGGGGGGGTGCGGCCGGCCAGGAGGAGGGCGCGCCAGGAGGAGTCCTACTCCCACCGGGAGTAGGATTCCCCCCTTTCCTAGTTGGAATAGGATTTGGGAAGGGGGAAAGAGGAGAGAGAGAAGGAAGGGGGGGGGGCGCCGCCCCCCTCTCCTTGTCCTATTCGGACTAGGGGGGAGGGGCGCGTGGCCCAGCCCTGGCCACCTCTCCTCTCTTCCACTAAGGCCCAATAAGGCCCATATACCTCCCGGGGGGTTCCGGTAACCTCCCGGTACTCCGGAAAATCCCGATTTCACCCGGAACACTTCCGATATCCAAATATAGGCTTCCAATATATCAATCTTTATGTCTCGACCATTTCGAGACTCCTCGTCATGTCCTTGATTACATCCGGGACTCCGAACAAACTTCGGTACATCAAAATGCATAAACTCATAATATAACTGTCATCAAAACCTTAAGCGTGCGGACCCTACGAGTTCGAGAACAATGTAGACATGACCGAGACATGTCTCCGGTCAATAACCAATAGTGGAACCTGGATGCTCATATTGGCTCCCACATATTCTACGAAGATCTTTATCGGTCAGACCGCATAACAACATACGTTGTTCCCTTTGTCATCGGTATGTTACTTGCTTGAGATTCGATCGCCGGTATCTTAATACCTAGTTCAATCTCGTTACCGACAAGTCTCTTTACTCGTTCCGTAATACATCATCTCACAACTAACTCATTAGTTGCAATGCTTGCAAGGCTTATGTGATGTGCATTACCGAGAGGGCCCAGAGATACCTCTCCGACAATCGGAGTGACAAATCCTAATCTCGAAATACGCCAACCCAACATGTTCCTTTGGAGACACCTGTAGAGCTACTTTATAATCACCCAGTTACGTTGTCACGTTTGGTAGCACACAAAGTGTTCCTTCGGCAAACGGGAGTTGCATAATCTCATAGTCATAGGAACATGTATAAGTCATGAAGAAAGCAATAGCAACATACTAAATGATCGGGTGCTAAGCTAATGGAATGGGTCATGTCAATCACATCATTCTCCTAATGATGTGATCCCGTTAATCAAATAACAACTCTTTTGTTTATGGTTAGGAAACATAACCATCTTCGATTAACGAGCTAGTCAAGTAGAGGCATACTAGTGACACTTTGTTTGTCTATGTATTCACACAAGTATTATGTTTCCGGTTAATACAATTCTAGCATGAATAATAAACATTTATCATGATATAAGGAAATAAATAATAACTTTATTATTGCCTCTAAGGCATATTTCCTTCAGTCCCCCACTTGCACTAGAGTCAATAATCTAGTTCACATCGCCATGTGATTTAACAGCAATAGTTCACATCACCATGTGATTAACACCCATAATTCACATCGATATGTGATCAACACCCAAAGGGTTTAGTAGAGTCAGTAATCTAGTTCACATCGCTATGTGATTAACACCCAAAGAGTACTAAGGTGTGATGTTTTGCTTGTGAGATAATTTTAGTCAACGGGTCTGTCACATTCAGATCCGTAAGTATTTTGCGAATTTCTATGTCAACAATGCTCTGCACGGAGCTACTCTAGCTTATTGCTCCCACTTTCAATATGTATCTAGATCGAGACTTAGAGTCATCCAGATCTGTGTCAAAACTTGCATCGACGTAACTTTTTACGACGAACCTTTTTGTCACCTCCATAATTGAGAAATATTTCCTTATTCCACTAAGGATAATTTTGACCGCTGTCCAGTGATCTACTCTTAGATCACTATTGTACTCCCTTGCTTAACACAATGTAGGGTATACAATAGATCTGGTACACAGCATGACATACTTTATAGAACCTATGGCTGAGGCATAGGGAATGACTTTCATTCTATTTCTATCTTCTGTCATGGTCGGGCTTTGAGTCTTACTCAATTTCACACCTTGCAACACAGGCAAAAACTCTTTCTTTAACTGTTCCATTTTGAACTACTTCAAAATCTTGTCAAGGTATGTACTCATTGAAAAAAACTTATCAAGCGTCTTGAACTATCTCTATAGATCTTGATGCTCAATATGTAAGCAGCTTTACCGAGGTCTTTCTTTGAAAAACTCCTTTCAAATATTCCTTTATGCTTTCTAGAAAATTATACATTATTTCCGATCAACAATATGTTGTTCACATATACTTATCAGAAATGTTGTAGTGCTCCCACTCACTTTCTTGTAAATACAGGCTTCACCGTAAGTCTGTATAAAACTATATGCTTTGATCAACTTATCAAAGCGTATATTCCAACTCCAAGATGCTTGCACCAGTCCATAGATGGATCGTTGGAGCTTGCATATTTTGTTAACACCTTTAGGATTGACAAAACCTTCTAGTTGCATCATATACAACTCTTCTTTAAGAAATCCATTAAGGAATGCAATTTTGTTTATCCATTTGCCAGATTTCATAAAATGCGGCAATTGCTAACATGATTCGGACAGACTTAAGCATATATACGAGTGAGAAAATCTCATCGTAGTCAACACCTTAAACTTGTCGAAAACCTTTTGCGACAATTCTAGCTTTGTAGATAGTAACACTACTATCAGCGTCCGTCTTCCTCTTGAAGATCCATTTATTTTCTATGGCTTGCCGATCATCGGGCAAATCCATCAAAGTCCATACTTTGTTCTCATACATGGATCATATCTCAGATTTTATGGGCTCAAACCATTTCGCGGAATCTGGGCTCATCATCCCTTCCTCATAGTTCGCAAGTTCGTCATGGTCTAGTAACATGACTTCCAGAACAGGATTACCGTACCACTCTAGTGCGGATCTCACTCTGGTTTACCTACGAGATTCGGTAGTAACTTGATCTGAAGTTACATGATCATCATCATTAGCTTCCTCACTAATTGGTGTAGTAGTCACAGGAACAAATTTCTGTGATGAACTACTTTCCAATAAGGGAACATGTACAGTTACCTCATCAAGTTCTACTTTCCTCCCACTCCTTTCGAGAGAAACTCCTTCTCTAGAAAAACTCCGAATTTAGCAACAAAAGTCTTGCCTTCGGATTTGTGATAGAAGGTGTACCCAACAGTCTCCTTTGGGTATCCTATGAAGACATATTTCTCCGATTTGGGTTTGAGCTTATCAGGATGAAACTTTTTCATATAAGCATCACAATCCCAAACTTTAAGAAACAACAACTTTGGTTTCTTGCCAAACCACAGTTCAAATTGTGTTGTCTCAACGGACTTAGATGGTGCCCTTTTAAACGTGAATGCAACTGTCTTTAATGCATAACCCCAAAACGATAGTGGTAGATCAATAAGAGACATCATAGATCGCACCATATCTAATAAAGTATGGTTATGATGTTCGGACACACCATTATGCTATGGTGTTCCAGGTGGCGTGAGTAGTAAAACTATTTCACATTGTTTTAACTGAAGGCCAAACTCGTAACTCAAATATTTTACCTCTGCGATCATATCGTAGAAACTTTTATTTTCTTGTTACGATGATTCTCCACTTCACTCTGAAATTCTTTGAACTTTTCAAATATTTCAGACTTGTGTTTCATTAAGTAGATATACCCATATCTGCTCAAATCATCTGTGAAGGTCAGAAAATAATGATACCCGCCGCGAGCCTTAACACTCATCGAATCTCATACATCAGTATGTATTATTTCCAAAAAGTCAGTTGCTCGCTCCATAGTTCCGGAGAACGACGTTTTAGTCATCTTGCCCATGAGGCATGGTTCGCAAGCATCAACTGATTCATAATCAAGTGATTCCAAAAACCCATTAGCATGGAGTTTCTTCATGCGCTTTACACCAATATGACCTAAACGGCAGTGCCACAAATAAGTTGCACTATCATTATTAACTTTGCATCTTTTGGTTTCAATATTATGATTATGTGTATCACTACGATCGAGATCCAATGAACTATTTTCATTGGGTGTGTAACCATATAAGGTAAACAGAACAACAATTTATTCTCTTACTTAAATGAATAACCGTATTACAATAAACATGATCAAATCATATTCATGCTCAACGCAAACACCAAATAACACTTATTCAGGTTCAACACTAATCCCGAAAGTATAGGGAGTGTGCGATGATGATCATATCAATCTTGGAACCACTTCCAACACACATCGTCACTTCACCCTTAACTAGTCTCTGTTTATTCTGCAACTCCCGTTTCGAGTTACTAATCTTAGCAACTGAACTAGTATCAAATACTGAGGGGTTGCTATAAACACTAGTAAAGTACACATCAATAACATGTATATCAAATATACTTATGTTCACTTTGCCATCCTTCTTATTTGCCAATCACTTGGGGTAGTTCCGCTTCCAGTGACCAGTCCCTTTGCAGTAGAAACACTTAGTCTCAGGCTTAGGACCAGACTTGGGCTTCTTCACTTGAGCAGCAACTTGCTTGCTGTTCTTCTTGAAGTTCCCCTTCTTCCCTCTACCCTTTTCTTGAAACTAGTGGTCTTGTCTACCATCAACACTTGATGTTTTTCTCGATTTCTACCTCCGTCAATTTCCGCATTACGAAGAGCTTGGGAATCGTTTCCGTTATCCCTTGCATATCATAGTTCATCACGAAGTTCTACTAACTTGGTGATGGTGACTAGAGAATTCTGTCAATCACTATCTTATCTGGAAGATTAACTCCCACTTGATTCAAGCGATTGTAGTACTCAGACAATCTGAGCACATGCTCACTAGTTGAGCGATTCTCCTCCATCTTTTAGCTATAGAACTTGTTGGAGACTTCATATCTCTCAACTCGGGTATTTGCTTGAAATATTAACTTCAACTCCTGGAACATCTCATATGCTCCATGACGTTCAAAACGTCTTTGAAGTCCCGATTCTAAGACATTAAGCATGGTGCACTAAACTATCAAGTAGTCATCATATTGAGCTAGCCAAACGTTCATAACGTCTGCATCTGCTCCTGCAATAGGTCCGTCACCTAGCGGTGCATCAAGGACATAATTCTTCTATGCAACAATGAGGATAAACCTCAGATCACGGATCCAATCCGCATCATTGCTACTAACATCTTTCAACACAATTTTCTCTAGGAACATATCAAAATAAACACAGGGAAGTAACAACGCGAGCTATTGATCTACAACATAATTTGCAAAATACTACCAGGACTAAGTTCATGATAAATTTAAGTTCAATTAATCATATTACTTAAGAACTCCCACTTAGATAGACATCCCTCTAATCCTCTAAGTGATTACGTGATCCAAATCAACTAAACCATGTCCGATCATCACGTGAGATGGAGTAGTTTCATTGGTGAACATTGCTATGTTGATCATATCTGCTATATGATTCACGCTCGGCCTTTTGGTCTCCGTGTTCCGAGGCCATATCTGTATATGCTTGGCTCGTCAAGTATAACCTGAGTATTCTACGTGTGCAACTGTTTTGCACCCGTTGTATTTGAACGTAGAGCCTATCACACCCGATTATCACGTGGTGTCTCAGCACGAAGAACTTTCGCAATGGTGCATACTCAGGGAGAACACTTCCTGATAATTAGTGAGAGATCATCTTATAATGCTACCGTCAATCAAAGCAAGATAAGATGCATAAAAGATAAACATCACATGCAATCAATATAAGTGATATGATATGGCCACCATCATCTTGTGCTTGTGATCTCCATCTTCGAAGCACCGTCATGATCACCATCGTCATCGGCGTGAGACCTTGATCTCCATCATAGCATCGTTGTCGTCTCGCCAATCTTATGCTTCAACGACTATCGCTACCGCTTAGTGATAAACTAAAGCATTACAGCGCGATTGCATTGCATACAATAAAGCGACAACCATATGGCTCCTGCCAGTTGCCGATAACTCGGTTACAAAACATGATCATCTCATACAATAAAATTTAGCATCATGTCTTGACCATATCACATCACAACGTGCCCTGCAAAAATAAGTTAGACGTCCTCTACTTTGTTGTTGCAAGTTTTACGTGGCTGCTACGGGCTTAAGCAAGAACCAATCTTACCTACGCATCAAAACCACAATGATAGTTTGTCAAGTTGGTGCTGTTTTAACCTTCGCAAGGACCGGGCGTAGCCACACTCGGTTCAACTAAAGTTGGAGAAACTGTCACCCGCTAGCCACCTTTGTGCAAAGCACGTCGGGAGAACCGGTCTCGCGTAAGCGTACGCGTAATGTCGGTCCGGGCCGCTTCGTCCAACAATACCGCCGAACCAAAGTATGACATGCTGGTAAGCAGTATGACTTATATCGCCCACAACTCACTTGTGTTCTACTCGTGCATATAACATCAACACATAAAACCTAGGCTCGGATACCACTATTGGGGAACGTAGTTATTTCAAAAAAATTCCTACGCACACGCAAGATCATGGTGATGCATAGCAACGAGAGGGGAGAGTGTGATCTACGTACCCTTGTAGACCGACAGCGGAAGCGTTAGCACAACGCGGTTGATGTAGTCGTACGTCTTCACGGCCCGACCGATCAAGCACCGAAACTACGGCACCTACGAGTTTTAGCACACGTTCAGCTCGATGATGATCCCCGGACCCCGATCCAGCAAAGTGTCGGGGAAGAGTTCCGTCAGCACGACAGCGTGGTGACGATCTTGATGTTCTACCGTCGCAGGGCTTCGCCTAAGCACCGCTACAATATTATCGAGGTTTATGGTGGAAGGGGGCACCGCACACGGCTAAGAATATGATCACGTGGATCAACTTGTGTCTATGGGGTGCCCCCTGCCTCCGTATATAAAGGATCAAGGGGGGGGGTGCGGCCGGGCAGGAGGAGGGCGCGCCAGGAGGAGTCCTACTCCCACCGGGAGTAGGATTCCCCCCTTTCCTAGTTGGAATAGGATTTGGGAAGGGGAAAGAGGAGAGAGAGAAGGAAGGGGGGGGCGCCGCCCCCCTCTCCTTGTCCTATTCGGACTAGGGGGGGAGCGGCGCGCGGCCCAGCCCTGGCCACCTCTTCTCTCTTCCACTAAGGCCCAATAAGGCCCATATACCTCCCGGGGGGTTCCGGTAACCTCCCGGTACTCCGGTAAAATCCCGATTTCACCCGGAACACTTCCGATATCCAAATATAGGCTTCCAATATATCAATCTTTATGTCTCGACCATTTTGAGACTCCTCGTCATGTCCTTGATCACATCCGGGACTCCGAACAAACTTCGGTACATCAAAATGCATAAACTCATAATATAACTATCATCAAAACCTTAAGCATGCGGACCCTACGGGTTCGAGAACAATGTAGACATGACCGAGACACATCTCCGGTCAATAACAAATAGCGGAACCTGGATGCTCATATTGGCTCCCACATATTCTACGAAGATCTTTATCGGTCAGACCGCATAACAACATACGTTGTTCCCTTTGTCATCGATATGTTACTTGCCCGAGATTCGATCGCCGGTATCTTAATACATAGTTCAATCTCGTTATCGGCAAGTCTCTTTACTCGTTCCGTAATACATCATCTCACAACTAACTCATTAGTTGCAATGCTTGCAAGGCTTATGTGATGTGCATTACCGAGAGGGCCCAGAGATACCTCTCCGACAATCGGAGTGACAAATCCTAATCTCGAAATACGCCAACCCAACATGTACCTTTGGAGACACCTGTAGAGCTACTTTATAATCACCTAGTTACGTTGTCACATTTGGTAGCACACAAAGTGTTCCTCCGCCAAACGGGAGTTGCATAATCTCATAGTCATAGGAACATGTATAAGTCACGAAGAAAGCAATAGCAACATACTACACGATCGGGTGCTAAGCTAATGGAATGGGTCATGTCAATCACATCATTCTCCTAATGATGTGATCCCATTAATCAAATAACAACTCTTTTGTTTATGGTTAGGAAACATAACCATCTTCGATTAACGAGCTAGTCAAGTAGAGGCATACTAGTGACACTTTGTTTGTCTATGTATTCACACAAGTATTATGTTTCCGGTTAATACAATTCTAGCATGAATAATAAAAAATTATCATGATATAAGGAAATAAATAATAACTTTATTATTGCCTCTAGGGCATATTTCCTTCAAATTTATCGAACCAGTAGGAGTCTACAAGCTAACAATGTAAACAACACCCGCACACAAACATAAAACAAAATGCTTGCACCCAACTTGGCAAGGGGGTTGTCAGTACCCTTGTCTTGCCATTAAAAGCAAATAGATAATAATAATAATATTAAACGACAAAAAGTAAAGCAAAATAAAGAGCAAAATTATAGGAGCTTTGTATTAATGGAGAATGGACCCGGGAGTCATAGGTTCACTAGTGACATCTCTCTCGAAAGCAGGTAGTGGCATGAACAAATTACATAACTGGCATAATAGTGGCAATTTATAACCATGATCATTCATGGCATAATCTACTATAGGTATTATGAAAGCACAAGTGCTCCCTAGGTGATTTTGGTAATTAATGTCAACATATCTCTTGTTGGGCTGATAGTTTTATCTAGTGTATTTCAGACAAGTTCAACAATGGTGTGGAAAGGGCAAGAGGATGTGGAACCCCTTCAAAGGTGCTAAGGACAAAGATTGGCAGAAGCTCAAGACTCTTCATCTTTATTTTAGTGATCTAAGATCACATTGTGTCCATAGGAAAGCCAATACTATTAAAAGGGGATGAGGTGTTGCTTAATGGCTTGCTTGCTCAAATGCTTAGTGATATTGCTCCAAAACCCTCAGCCACTTTCACTACAGGAATAAGCTTCTTTGCCATCTGCTATGGCAGACGGTAAAGGCACCAAAAGCGGACGACAAAGCTCTTTGTCGTCTGCCACCAACGACAAAGCTGCCCGGCAAAGAACCTGACGGTAAACA
This sequence comes from Triticum dicoccoides, assembly GCF_002162155.2. NCBI lineage: Eukaryota > Viridiplantae > Streptophyta > Magnoliopsida > Poales > Poaceae > Triticum > Triticum dicoccoides. Next base: position 106,211,872 of record NC_041390.1, read on the forward strand.
GGTTCTTTGCCGTTTGTGGCAGACGACAAAGAATGTGGATGGTAAAGAACAGGCGTTAGCCATATTAGGAGGCTAACGATAGCCGTCTGCCAGCGGATGACAAATATGCCCTCCCCTTTGTCGTCTGCCACAGACGGCAAAGTAACCAAATGGTTGTTGGGGAACATAGTAATTTCAAAAAAAAATCCTACGCACACGCAAGATCATGGTGATGCATAGCAACGAGAGGGGAGAGTGTGTCCACGTACCCTCGTAGACCGAAAGCGGAAGCGTTAGCACAACGCGGCTGATGTAGTCATACGTCTTCACGACCCGACCAATCAAGTACCAAACGCACAACACCTCCGAGTTCTGCACACGTTCAACTAGATGACGTCCCTCGAACTCCAATCCAGCCGAGCTTTGAGGGAGAGTTCTGTCAGCACGACGGCGTGGTGACGATGTTGATGTTCTACTGTCGCAGGGCTTCGCCTAAGCACCGCTACAATATTATCGAGGTGGACTATGGTGGAGAGGGGCACCGCACATGGCTAAAAGATCCAAGAGATCAATTGTTGTGTCTATGGGGTTCCCCTCTCCTCCGTATATAAAGGAGGGGAGGAGAGGGCCGGCCAAGGGGAGGAGACGCGCCCAAGGGGGGAGTCCTACTCCCATCGGGAGTAGGACTCCTCCTTTTCCTATTTGGAGAGGGAGAGGGAAGGAAGAGGAACGAGGGAGGAAGGAAGGGGGGCGCCCCCCCTCCCAATTCGGATTGGGCTTGGGGGGCCCCTCCCTTGCTCCTTTCCCCTCCTTTCCACTAAAGCCCATTAAGGCCCATATACCTCCCGGGGGTTCCGATAACCTCCCGGTGCTCCGGTATTATCCCGATCTCACCCGAAACTATTCCGGTATCCAAATATAGTCGTCCAATATATTGATCTTTACGTCTCGAACATTTCGAGACTCCTCGTCATGTCTGTGATCACATCTGAGACTCCAAACTACCTTAGGTACATCAAAAACCATAAACTCTTAATATAACCGTCATCGAACTTTAAGCGTGCAGACCCTACGGGTTCGAGAACTTTGTAGACATGACCGAGACACATCTTCGGTCAATAACCAATAGCGGAACCTGGATGCTCATATTGGCTCCTACATATTCTACGAAGATCTTTATCTGTCAAACCGCATAACAACATACGTTATTCCTTTTGTCATCGGTATGTTACTGATGACCCACAAGTATAGGGGATCTATCGTAGTCCTTTCGATAAGTAAGAGTGTCGAACCCAATGAGGAGCAGAAGGAAATGATAAGCGGTTTTCAGCAAGGTATTCTCTGCAAGCACTGAAATTATAAGTAACAGATAGTTTTGTGATAAGATAATTGGTAACGAGCAACAAGTAACAAAAGTAAATAAAGTGCAGCAAGGTGGCCCAATCCTTTTTATAGCAAAGGACAAGCCTGGACAAACTCTTATATGATGTAAAGCGGTCCCGAGGACACATGGGAATATCGTCAAGCTAGTTTTCATCACGTTCATATGATTCGCGTTCGGTACTTTGATAATTTGGTATGTGGGTGGACCGGTGCTTGGGTAGTGCCCTTACTTGGACAAGCATCCCACTTATGATTAACCTCTATTGCAAGCATCCGCAACTACAACAAAAGTATTATGGTAAACCTAACTGTGGGAGTCCTGGATTAGGGGGTCTCCGGACAGCCGGACTATCTCCATTGGCCGGACTGTTAGACTATGAAGATACAGGATTCAAGACTTCGTCTCGTGTCCGGATGGGACTCTACTTGGCGTGGAAGGCAAGCTAGGAAATACGGATAAGGATATCTCCTCCTTTGTAACCGACCTTGTGTAACCCTAACCCTCTCCAGTGTCTATATAAACCGGAGGGTTTTAGTCCGTAGGACACAACAACTACAACATACAATCATACCATAGGCTAGCTTCTAGGGTTTAGCCTCTCTGATCTCGTGGTAGATCTACTCTTGTACTACCCATATTATCAATATTAATCAAGCAGGACATAGGGTTTTACCTCCATCAAGAGGGCCCGAACCTGGGTAAAACATTGTGTCCCCTGCCTCCTGTTACCATCCGCCTTAGACGCACAGTTCGGGACCCCCTACCCGAGATCCGCCGGTTTTGACACCGACATTGGTGCTTTCATTGAGAGTTCCTCTGTGTCGTCGTCGTTAGGCTTGATGGCTCCTGCTATCATCGATAGCGATGCAGTCCAGGGTGAGACTTTTCTCCCCGGACAGATCTTCGTGTTCGGTGGCTTTGCACTGCGGGCCAATTCGCTTGGCCATCTGGAGCAGATTGAAAGTTACGCCCCTGGCCACCAGGTCAGGTTTGGAAGCTTAAACCACACAGCCGATATCCGTGGAGACTTGATCTTCGATGGATTCGAGCATCTGCCTTGTGCGTCACGTGGTCACGATGAGTACGATTTAGCTCTACCATCGGACAGTGTTCAGGAGATCGCACAGGCAGCCGATCCAACCCTCAATTCGGAGCCAGTTGCGCTGTCCATGGATGGGTGGATGGACCCTGCCACGGAGGCCTTACCCTCAGTGGCGATCGAGCCAAACATCGACCTTACCTTGCACGAGAGCCGTGTTGTTAAACTGTCGGATCCCTCTCCGGCCACGGACTTCGAACCACCCGCGCTCGTTCCTATCGAATCCGATTGGGTGCCGATCATGGAGTTTACCTCCGCGGATATTTTTCAGCACTCGCCCTTTGGCGACATACTGAACTCATTAAGGTCTCTCTCCTTGTCAGGAGGATCCTGGCCGAACTATGTCTGGCGGGACTGGGATGCGGACGACGAAGAAATTCGCGGCCCACCCACCATCCACTTAGTAGACACTGTCGATGACTTAACCGACATGCTCAACTTCGACTCTGAAGACATCGACGGTATGGACGACGATGCGGGAGATGAATGTTGGAAATATGCCCTAGAGGCAATAATAAAAGTGTTATTATTATATTTCTTTGTTCCTGATAATAGTCTTTTATTCATGCTATAACTGTATTATCCGGAAATCGTAATACACGTGTGAATACATAGACCATAACATGTCCCTAGTGAGCCTCTAGTTGACTAGCTCGTTGGTCAACAGATAGTCGTGGTTTCCTGACTATGGACATCAGATGTCATTGACAACGGGATCACGTCATTAGGAGAATGACGTGATGGACAAGACCCAATCTTAAGCATAGCACAAGATCGTGTAGTTCGTTTTGCTAGAGCTTTTCCAATGTCAAGTATCTCTTCCTTAGACCATGAGATCGTGTAACTCCCGGATACCGTAAGAGTGCTTTGGGTGTACCAAACGTCACAACGTAACTGGGTGACTATAAAGGTGCACTACAGGTATCTCCGAAAGTCTCTGTTGGGTTGACACGGATCGAGACTGGGATTTGTCACTCCGTATGACGGAGAGGTATCTCTGGGCCCACTCGGTAATGCATCATCACAATGAGCTCAAAGTGACCAAGTGTTTGATCACGGGATCATGCATTGCGGTACGAGTAAAGTGACTTGCCGGTAACGAGACTGAACGAGGTATTGGGATACCGACGATCGAGTCTCGGGCATGTAACGTACCGATTGACAAAGGGAATTGCATACGGGGTTTGATCGAATCCTCGACATCGTAGTTCATCCGATGACAACATCGAGGAGCATGTGGGAGCCAACATGGGTATCCAGATCCCGCTGTTGGTTATTGACCTGAGGTCGTCTCGGTCATGTCTGCATGTCTCCCGAACCCGTAGGGTCTACACACTTAAGGTTCGGTGACGCTAGGGTTATCAGGAAGACAAGTATGTGATTACCGAATGTTGTTCAGAATCTCGGATGAGATCCCGGACATCACGAGGAGTTCCGGAATGGTCCGGAGGTAAAGATTTATATAAGGAAAGTGGTTAAACGGACACCGGAAAGTTTCGGTGGCATACCGGTATTGTACGGGGGCCACCGGAAGGGTTCCGGGGGTCCACCGGGTGGGGCCACCCCTCCGGGGGGGGCACATGGGCTGTGTGGGAGAGGGAGCCAGCCCCTAGTGGGCTGGGCGCGCCTCCCCACCTAGGCCCATGCGGCTAGGGCAAGGGGAGGGGAAACCCTAAAGGGGGCGCCCCCCTAGCTTGGGGGGCAAGCCACCCCTTTTCCCTCTCCCTTTGGCCGCCGCCCCCCTCTAGGGTTTCCCCTAGAGGGCGGGCCCCCTTGCCCCTCTCCTCCTATATATAGAGGGGTGAGGGGAGGGCTGCTAAACACAACTCAAGGCGCAACCCCTCCCCTCCCCAACACCTCTCCTCCTCCGTACGTGCTTGGCGAAGCCCTGTCGGAGTACTTCTGCACCAACTACACCACGCCGTCATGCTGCCGTTGGAGCTGCCTTCCTCAACCTCTCCTTCCTCCTTGCTGGATCAAGACGGAGGAGACGTCGTCCGTCCCGTACGTGTGTTGAACGCAGAGGTGTTGTCCGTTCAGCACTTGGTCATCGGTGATCCGAATCACGACGAGTACGACTCCATCATCACCATCCCCTTGAACGCTTCCGCACTCGATCTACAAGTGGTATGTAGATGAAAACTCTTCCCCTTGACTCGTTGCTTAGATGAACTCATAGATGGATCTTGGTGAAACCGTAGGAAAAATTTTAATTTTCTGCAACGTTCCCCAATAGTGGCATCAAGAGCTAGGTCTATGCGTAGTTCTCTTTGCACGAGTAGAACACAATTTTGTTGTGGGCGTAGATTTTGTCAACTTGCTTGCCGCTACTAGTCTTATCTTGCTTCAGCGGTATTGTGGGATGAAGCGGCCCGGACCAACCTTACACGTACGCTTACGTGAGACCGGTTCCACCGACTAACATGCACTAGTTGCATAAGGTGGCTGGCGGGTGTCTGTCTCTCCCACTTTAGTTGAAGTGGATTCGATGAAAAGGGTCCTTATGAAGGGTAAATAGAAGTTGGCAAGATCACGTTGTGGTTATTCATAGGTAAGAAAACGTTCTTGCTAGAACCCAATTGCAGCCACGTAAAAGATGCAACAACAATTAGAGGACGTCTAACTTGTTTTTGCAGCAATTGTCATGTGATGTGATATGGCCAGAAGTTGTGATGAATGATGAATGATATATTGTGATGTATGAGATCATGTTCTTGTAATAGGAATCACGACTTGCATGTCGATGAGTATGACAACCGGCAGGAGCCATAGGAGTTGTCTTTATTTTGTATGACCTGCGTGTCATTGAAGAACGCCATGTAAACTACTTTACTTTATTGCTAAACGCGTTAGTCATAAAAGTAGAAGTAGTCGTTGGCGTGACAACTTCATGAAGACACAATGATGGAGATCATGATGATGGAGATCATGGTGTCATGCCGGTGACAAGATGATCATGGAGCCCCAAAGATGAAGATCAAAGGAGCTATATGATATTGGCCATATCATGTCACTACTTTATATAATTGCATGTGATGTTTATTATGTTTATGCATCTTGTTTACTTAGAACGACGGTAGTAAATAAGATGATCCCTTATAACAATTTCAAGAAAGTGTTCCCCCTAACTGTGCACCGTTGCTAAAGTTCGTCGTTTCGAAGCACCACGTGATGATCGGGTGTGATAGATCCTTATGTTCACATACAACGGGTGTAAGACAGTTTTACACATGCGAAAACACTTAGGGTTAACTTGACGAGCCTAGCATGTACAGACATGGCCTCGGAACACGGAGACCGAAAGGTCGAACACGAGTCGTATGGAAGATACGATCAACATGAGAATGTTCACCGACGATGACTAGTCCGTCTCACGTGATGATCGGACACGGCCTAGTCGACTCGGATCGTGTAACACTTAGATGACTAGAGGGATGTCTAATCTGAGTGGGAATTCATTAAAATAATTTGATTGGATGAACTAAATTATCATGAACTTAGTCTAAAACCTTTTGCATAATATGTCTTGTAGATCAAATGGCCAACGCTCATGTCAACATGAACTTCAACGCGTTCCTAGAGAAAACCAAGCTGAAAGATGATGGCAGCAACTATACGGACTGGGTCCGGAACTTGAGGATCATCCTCATAGCTGCCAGGAAACAATATGTCCTAGAAGGACCGCTAGGTGACGCTCCCGTCCCAGAGAACCAAGACATTATGAATGCTTGGCAGTCTCGTGCTGATGATTACTCCCTCGTTCAGTGCGGCATGCTTTACAGCTTAGAACCGGGGCTCCAAAAGCGTTTTGAGCATCACGGAGCATATGAGATGTTCGAAGAGCTGAAACTAGTTTTCCAAGCTCACGCCCGGGCCGAGAGGTATGACATCTCTGACAAGTTCTATAGTTGTAAGATGGAGGAAAATAGTTCTGTCAGTGAGCACATACTCAAGATGTCTGGGTTGCACAACCGTATGACCCAGCTGAATATTAACCTCCCTGATGAGGCGGTCATTGACAGAATTCTCCAGTCGCTCCCACCAAGCTACAAGAGCTTTGTGATGAACTACAATATGCAGGGGATGGTAAAGACCATTCCTGAAGTATTTTCCATGCTGAAGTCAGCAGAGGTTGAAATCAAGAAAGAACATCAAGTGTTGATGGTCAATAAGACCACTAAGTTCAAGAAGGGCAAGGGTAAGAAGAACTTCAAGAAGGACGGCAAGGAGGTTGCCGCGCCTGGTAAACCAGTTACCAGGAAGAAGTCAAAGAATGGACCCAAACCTGAGACTGAGTGCTTTTATTGCAAGGGGAAGGGTCACTGGAAGCGGAACTGCCCCAAATACTTAGCGGATAAGAAGGCCGGTAACACTAAAGGTATATTCGATATACATGTAATTGATGTGTACCTTACCAGTACTCGTAGTAACTCCTGGGTATTTGATACCGGTGCCGTTGCTCATATTTGTAACTCACAGCAGGGGCTGCGGAATAAGCGGAGACTGGCGAAGGACGAGGTGACGATGCGCGTCGGGAATGGTTCCAGAGTCGATGTGATCACCGTCGGCACGCTACCTCTACATTTACCCACGGGATTAGTTTTGAACCTTAATAATTGTTATTTAGTGCCAAGTTTGAGCATGAACATTGTATCTGGATCTCGTTTAATACGAGATGGCTACTCATTTAAGTCTGAGAATAATGGTTGTTCGATTTATATGAGAGATATGTTTTATGGTCATGCTCCGATGGTCAATGGTTTATTCTTAATGAATCTCAAGCGTAATACTACACATATTCATAGCGTGAATACCAAAAGATGTAAAGTTGATAACGATAGTCCCACATACTTGTGGCACTGCCGCCTTGGTCACATTGGTGTCAAGCGCATGAAGAAGCTCCATGCTGATGGACTTTTAGAGTCTCTCGATTATGAATCATTTGACACATGCGAACCATGCCTCATGGGCAAGATGACCAAGACTCCGTTCTCCGGAACAATGGAGCGAGCAACCAACTTGTTGGAAATCATACATACCGATGTGTGCGGTCCAATGAGTGTTGAGGCTCGTGGAGGATATCGTTATGTTCTCACTCTCACTGATGACTTGAGTAGATATGGGTATGTCTACTTGATGAAACACAAGTCTGAGACCTTTGAAAAGTTCAAGGAATTTCAGAATGAAGTAGAGAATCAACATGACCGAAAGATAAAATTCCTATGATCGGATCGTGGAGGAGAATACTTAAGTCACAAATTTGGTACACACTTAAGGAAATGCGGAATCGTTTCACAACTCACGCCGCCTAGAACACCTCAGCGTAACGGTGTGTCCGAACGTCATAATCGCACTCTATTGGATATGGTGCGGTCTATGATGTCTCTTACCGATTTACCACTATCATTTTGGGGATACGCTCTAGAGACAGCTACATTCACTTTAAATAGGGCACCGTCTAAATCCATTGAGACGACACCGTATGAATTATGGTTTGGGAAGAAACCTAAGCTATCATTTCTAAAAGTTTGGGGATGCGATGCTTATGTCAAGAAACTTCAACCTGAAAATCTCGAACCCAAGTCAGAAAAATGCGTCTTCATAGGATACCCTAAGGAAACCATTGGGTATACCTTCTACTTAAGATCCGAGGGCAAGATCTTTGTTGCCAAGAATGGATCCTTTCTGGAAAAGGAGTTTCTCTCGAAAGGAGTAAGTGGAAGGAAAGTAGAACTCGATGAAATACTACCTCTTGAACCGGAAAGTAGTGCAGCTCAGGAAAATGTTCCTGTGATGCCTACACCAACTGAAGAGGAAAATAATGATGATGATCAAGGTACTTCGGATCAAGTTGCTACTGAACTTCGTAGGTCCACAAGGACACGTTCCGCACCAGAGTGGTACGGCAACCCTGTCTTGGAAATCATGTTGTTAGACAACGGTGAACCTTCGAACTATGAAGAAGCTATGGCGGGTCCAGATTCCAACAAATGGCTAGAAGCCATGAAATCCGAGATAGCATCCATGTATGAAAACAAAGTATGGACTTTGACTGACTTGCCCGATGATCGGCGAGCGATAGAAAACAAATGGATCTTTAATAAGAAGACGGACGCGGATGGTAATGTTACCATCTATAAAGCTCGACTTGTCGCTAAGGGTTATCGGCAAGTTCAAGGGATTGACTACGATGAGACTTTCTCTCCCGTAGCGAAGCTTAAGTCCGTCCGAATCATGTTAGCAATTGCCACATACTATGATTATGAGATATGGCAGATGGACGTCAAAACGGCATTCCTTAACGGTTATCTTAAGGAAGAGCTATATATGATGCAGCCGGAAGGTTTTGTCGATCCTAAGAATGCTAACAAAGTATGCAAGCTCCAGCGATCCATTTATGGGCTGGTGCAAGCATCTCGGAGTTGGAACATTCGCTTTGATGAGATGATCAAAGCGTTTGGGTTTATGCAGACTTATGGAGAAGCCTGCGTTTACAAGAAAGTGAGTGGGAGCTCTGTAGCATTTCTCATATTATATGTAGATGACATACTTTTGATGGGAAATGATATAGAATTCTTGGACAGCATTAAGGCCTACTTGAATAAATGTTTTTCAATGAAGGACCTTGGAGAAGCTGCTTATATATTAGGCATCAAGATCTATAGAAATAGATCGAGACGCCTCATAGGTCTTTCACAAAGCACATACCTTGATAAAATTTTGAAGAAGTTCAAAATGGATCAGTCCAAGAAGGGGTTCTTGCCTATATTGCAAGGTGTGAGATTGAGCTCGGCTCAATGCCCGACCACGGCAAAAGATATAGAAGAGATGAGTGTCATCCCCTATGCTTCAGCCATAGGATCTATTATGTATGCCATGCTGTGTACCAGACCTGATGTAAACCTTGCCGTAAGTTTGGTAGGAAGGTACCAAAGTAATCCCGGCAAGGAACACTGGACAGCGGTCAAGAATATCCTGAAGTACCTGAAAAGGACAAAGGACATGTTTCTCGTTTATGGAGGTGACGAAGAGCTCGTCGTAAAGGGTTACATCGACGCTTGCTTCGACACAGATCTGGATGACTCTAAGTCACAAACCGGATACGTGTATATGTTGAATGGTGGAGCAGTAAGCTGGTGCAGCTGCAAGCAGAGCGTGGTGGCGGGATCTACATGTGAAGGGGAGTACATGGCAGCCTCGGAGGCAGCGCATGAAGCTATTTGGGTGAAGGAGTTCATCACCGACCTAGGAGTCATACCCAATGCGTCGGGGCTGATCAAACTTTTTTGTGACAATACTGGAGCTATTGCCCTTGCGAAGGAGCCCAGATTTCACAAGAAGACCAGACACATCAAGCGTCGTTTCAACTCCATCCGTGAAAATGTTCAAGATGGAGACATAGAAATTTGCAAAGTACATACGGATCTGAATGTCGCAGATCCGTTGACTAAACCTCTCTCGCGAGCAAAACATGATCAACACCAGAACTCTATGGGTGTTCGATTCATCACAATATAACTAGATTATTGACTCTAGTGCAAGTGGGAGACTGTTGGAAATATGCCCTAGAGGCAATAATAAAAGTGTTATTATTATATTTCTTTGTTCATGATAATAGTCTTTTATTCATGCTATAACTGTATTATCCGGAAACCTAATACACGTGTGAATACATAGAACATAACATGTCCCTAGTGAGCCTCTAGTTGACTAGCTCGTTGGTCAACAGATAGTCGTGGTTTCCTGACTATGGACATTAGATGTCATTGACAACGGGATCACATCATTAGGAGAATGACGTGATGGACAAGACCCAATCTTAAGCATAGCACAAGATCGTGTAGTTCGTTTTGCTAGAGCTTTTCCAATGTCAAGTATCTCTTCCTTAGACCATGAGATCGTGTAACTCCCGGATACCGTAAGAGTGCCTTGGGTGTACCAAACGTCACAACGTAACTGGGTGACTATAAAGGTACACTACAGGTATCTCCGGAAGTCTCTGTTGGGTTGACACGGATCGAGATTGGGATTTGTCACTCCGTATGACGGAGAGGTATCTCTGGGCCCACTCGGTAATGCATCATCACAATGAGCTCAAAGTGACCAAGTGTTTGATCACGGGATCATGCATTGCGGTACGAGTAAAGTGACTTGCCGGTAACGAGACTGAACGAGGTATTGGGATACCGACGATCGAGTCTCGGGCATGTAACGTACCGATTGACAAAGGGAATTGCATACAGGGTTTGATCGAATCCTCGACATCGTGGTTCATCCGATGACAACATCGAGGATCATGTGGGAGCCAACATGGGTATCCAGATCCGGCTGTTGGTTATTGACCTGAGGTCGTCTCGGTCATGTCTGCATGTCTCCCGAACCCGTAGGGTCTACACACTTAAGGTTCGGTGACGCTAGGGTTATCAGGAAGACAAGTATGTGATTACCGAATGTTGTTCAGAATCCCGGATGAGATCCCGGACATCACGAGGAGTTCCGGAATGGTCCGGAGGTAAAGATTTATATAAGGAAAGTGGTTAAACGGACACCGGAAAGTTTCGGTGGCATACCGGTATTGTACCGGGGCCACCGGAAGGGTTCCGGGGGTCCACCGGGTGGGGCCACCCCTCCCGGGGGGGGGGCACATGGGCTGTGTGGGAGAGGGAGCCAGCCCCTAGTGGGCTGGGCGCGCCTCCCCACCTAGGCCCATGCGGCTAGGGCAAGGGGAGGGGAAACCCTAAAGGGGGCGCCCCTAGCTTGGGGGGCAAGCCACCCCTTTTCCCTCTCCCTTTGGCCGCCGCCCCCCTCTAGGGTTTCCCCTAGAGGGCGGGCCCCCTTGCCCCTCTCCTCCTATATATAGAGGGGTGAGGGGAGGGCTGCTAAACACAACTCAAGGCGCAACCCCTCCCCTCCCCAACACCTCTCCTCCTCCGTACGTGCTTGGCGAAGCCCTGTCGGAGTACTTCTGCACCAACTACACCACGCCGTCATGCTGCCGTTGGAGCTGCCTTCCTCAACCTCTCCTTCCTCCTTGCTGGATCAAGACGGAGGAGACGTCATCCGTCCCGTACGTGTGTTGAACGCGGAGGTGCTGTCCGTTCAGCACTTGGTCATCGGTGATCCGAATCACGACGAGTACGACTCCATCATCACCATCCCCTTGAACGCTTCCGCACTCGATCTACAAGTGGTATGTAGATGAAAACTCTTCCCCTTGACTCGTTGCTTAGATGAACTCATAGATGGATCTTGGTGAAACCGTAGGAAAAATTTTAATTTTCTGCAACGTTCCCCAACAATGAATAGGAACCACTGCCCACGGGGCACTAGACAACCACCTCATCATACGATATATACATGGTGGACACACCCAAAGAAGGCAATGGCAACGAGATAGCGGAGGATGACCCCTCCAAGAAGCAACCCAAGCGCCAACGTCAGCGACGCCGCTCTAAGTCCCGCCAAAGCAAAAGTGGTGATACCGGCACAGGAGATAATAACACTCCGGATAGTGCCGAAGACAACAACAATCCCCTCCAGCAAGATTTAGAGCAAGAGGATGGAAGAGCCAGCCCTCCTGAGAGAGCGACATATGGATAGGCGGAGGATGATAATTACATGCCCCCCTCCGAAGACGAGGCAAGCCTCGGCGACGACGAATTCGCCGTGCCAGAGGATCCTGTCGAACAAGAGCGCTTCAAACTCCGGCTTATAGCCATGGCAAATAGCCTTAAGAAAAAGTAGCAGCAGCTTCAAGCTGATCAAGATGTGCTAGCTGACAGATGGACTGAAGTCCTTGCCGCCGAGGAATATAAACTCGAGCGCCCCTCCAAGAGTTACCCAAAATGCAGGTTGCTACCCCGAATGAAGGAAGAAGTGTATGACATGGCTGATCGGCCACCTCGTGGCCGCGATAGAGAGGCATTCCAGCCAAAAACTCAGCCTGCACCCCGACGCCATTCAAATAAAAAGGCATGGGGAGATACGCCAGACCTGCGAGACATATTGGAGGACAAAGCAAAGCATGCAAGATCGATCTACGGATCACGAGGGCGCGCCACTATGCGAGATGATAAACGTCACGCCGGATACAATACAAGTAAATCCGGCCGGGCCGAACACAACGGGCAAGACCCATTCGAGCTGCGTCGCGATATAGCCCAATACAGAGGCGCCACACACCCCTTATGCTTCACAGATGAAGTAATGGATCATCAAATCCCAAAAGGTTTCAAACCTGTAAATATTGAATCATACGACGGCACAACGGATCCCGCAGTATGGATCGAGTATTTCCTCCTTCACATCCACATGGCCCGCGGTGATGACTTACACGCCATCAAATACCTCCCACTAAAGCTCAAGGGACCAGCGCGGCATTGGCTTAACAGCTTGCCAGCAAAGTCCATAAGCTGTTGGGAAGATCTGGAAGCCGCATTCCTCGACAACTTTCAGGGCACTTATGTGCAGCCACCAGATGGCGATGACTTGAACCACATAATTCAGCAGCCAGAAGAATTGGCCAGGCAATTCTGGACTCGGTTCCTAACAAAGAAAAATCAAATTGTCGACTGTCCAGATGCAGAGGCCCTAGCGCCTTTCAAACACAACATCCGCGATGAATGGCTAGCCCGGCACCTTGGTCAGGAAAAGCCGAAATCTATGGCAGCCCTCACGACACTCATGACCCGCTTTTGTGCCGGAGAAGACAGCTGGCTGGCTTGCAGTAATAACATATCAAAGAACCATGGTACTTCGGATACCAAGGACAGCAATAGCAGGTCACATCGCAACAAACATAAGCGCCGCATTAACAGTGATAATACCGAGGATACGGTAGTCAATGACAGATTCAAAGGCTCTAAACCTGGTCAGCGGAAAAAGCCATTCAAACAAAGTATGTCGGGTCCGTCCAGCTTGGACCGTATACTCGATCGCTCGTGTCAAATACATGGCACCCCAGAAAAGCCAGCCAATCACACCAACAGGGATGTTGGGTGTTCAAGCAGGCCAGCAAGTTAATTGCCGAAAACAAGGACAAGGGGCCACATAGCAATGGCGAGGAGGAGCCCCGGCAGCCACACATCGGAGGACAAAAAAGGTTTCCCCCACAAGTGCGGACGGTGAACATGATATACGCAACCCACATCCCCAAGAGGGAGCGGAAGCGTGCGCTCAGGGACGTATATGCGTTGGAGCCAGTCACCCCAAAGTTCAACCCATGGTCCTCCTATCCGATCACTTTCGATCGCAGGGACCATCCCACTAGTATCCGTCATGGCGGATTCGCCGCACTGGTTCTGGACCCAATCATTGACGGATTTCACCTCACTCGAGTCCTCATGGATGGCGGCAGCAGCCTGAACCTGCTTTATCAGGACACAGTGTGCAAAATGGGTATAGACCCCTCAAGGATCAAACCCACAAAAACGACCTTTAAAGGCGTCATTCCAGGCGTAGAGGCCCATTGCACAGGCTCAATTACACTGGAAGTGGTCTTCGGATCCCCGGATAACTTCCGAAGTGAAGAGTTAATCTTCAATATAGTCCCGTTCCGCAGTGGTTATCATGCACTGCTCGGGTGAACCGCATTTGCGAGATTCAATGCGGTACCGCATTATGCATACCTCAAGCTCAAGATGCCAGGACCTCGCGGGGTTATTACAGTCAATGGAAACACAGAGCGCTCTCTCTGAACGGAGGAGCACACCGCGGCCCTCGCAGCAGAAGCGCAAAGCAGCCTCTCAAGGCAATCCACCAATTTGGTGTTTCAAGACCCGGACATCTTCAAGCGCGCTCGGAGCAATCGGCAACTAGACCGCCTGGCGCGATCTGAGCTCGCGTAGCAATGCGGCCCCCACCCCAGTCCCAGCCGAACGGCAAAACCCATGCCACGCGTACATAATTACGCATTAAAAATACCATGGGCACAGGTGGGGAGGGGGGCACACTGCGGCACGCCCCAAGACGCGGCTTAAACCGCACTAGGGGCTTCTCGTTTGGTTATTTTTCTCTTTTTCAAGACCTTAATCTCTGAAAACCCTGTCCGGCAGCACTATTGCCGAACACATGATGCAGCAACCAAGGAGGCAGAAAGCTACGTCACACCACAGAATTCCCAGGTGGATTACAATAACGAGTATTTGATTTAATACTATTCCTTTGCTTGCCCTTGGAAGGGACATAGTCCTACTCTTTGCTTATCGCACCATTTGTATCATTTTGCCTTAACGCACCTTTTTGAATAAACAACACATAACATTACGACTATTATTGCATTCTTGTTATATATATATGTGTTCATTAATGACGCCTTGCAACCGTACACTTTGGTACGACAAATACACCAGGGGCTTACGTACCCCACAATATGGTGTGAAAAGTCCGAACACTTTCACAAGTGCGGCACCCCGAACTTATGGCATTATATGCATCAGCTCTGAATCATGTCTTTGATCAAATGTTGGGTTTGCCCGGCTCCTATGTTTTGGTACCTTACGTTCCGCTCTATTGGCTAAGGTAGCACTAGGAGAACTACTGCAATTGTGCCCCGGTTCTGCTGGGCTAAAGCACCTCAGTAGAGAAAGCTAAAACTGACTATCATGATAAAGCGAGAGACTGGTCGTTGTTCGGCGAGGTTTTCGAGTCCCTAAAGACTTATGCCGCTTAGAGCGAGGGGCCGGCCCTGTCCGGCTTAAAGGCGTGTATCGCACCCCGAATTCGGCCTTCCGAATACCAGGGGCTTCGCCGAAATTTAAAATTATAGAGTTCTATGGCTAAGTGAGAGTGATAAAGCATTATTAGTCCGGTTGCCTTGTTCGTTGTGCTGAGCACCTCCCTCGAAGGTCCCAAACATGGGAACAAGAGTGCTCAGGTTTATCACGAACACCCCAGCACTCGTGGCATGGGGGCAGAAGCCGAGGACTAGCCATCTCTCAGATTGGATAAACAGCCAAACATAAGGTAATATTTTAAATTCACACAAGCGTTGCATAGCGCATATGAAACAAGTTTTCATCATACATGATCACACGAGCAAGTTTACTCAAATACTACATCCTTTGAACATTCGTCCGCTACAAGACGGGCACCCTTCAGGACACCCTCATAATAAATTTCGGGGGTGCGATGCTCCTTGCCCTGCGGCGGTCCATCCTTGATCAGCTTCACGGCGTCCAGCTTGGCCCATTGCACCTTCACGCGGGCGAAAGCCCGGCGTGCACCTTCGATGCAGATAGACCGCTTAACGACCTCCAGCCATGGGCAGGTGTCCACAAGCCGCCTCACCAGACCGAAGTAGCTGTTTGGAAGGGCGTCGCCAGGCCACAGCCGGACTATAAAGCCCTTCATGGCCTGTTCGGCTGCTTTATGTAGCCCGACCAGCTGCTTCAGCTGGTCGCTCATGGGCACCGGGTGTTCGGTCCCAGTATACTGAGACCAGAACAGCTTCTCCGTTGAGCTCCCCTCCTCGGCCTGGTAAAACTGTGCAGCATCCGACACGCTGCGGGGCAAATCTGTGAATGCTCCTGGAGAGCTCCGAATTCGGGTAAGTAACAGGTAATTTACTTTCACATGCTTGCTTTGCATATAGAATGCCTTACCCGCCGCTATTTTCTTCATCGCATCAATCTCCTGGAGGGCCTTTTGGGCTTCGGCCTTGGCACTTTTTGCGCTCTGGAGGGCAGCGACAAGCTCAGACTCTCGCGTCTTCGAGTCAAGCTCCAACACCTCGTGCTTCGTCACGAGAGCCTGGAGCTCTTGCTACACCTCGCCCACACGAGCCTCTTGCTTTTCTCGCTCGGTGCGCTCCTTGGCCGCTTTATCTTCGGCCTTGGTTAGCGCTTGCTTCAGGGTTGCCACCTCGGTCGTGGCCCCTGGCAAATATACGGTGATCCTGTCATTTTGCAATCGCATCCTCTTTTATATATACATATCTATAGACAGGGTATTACTTACCCTTGTTCTCCTCGAGCTGCCTCTTGGCAAGGCCAAGCTCTTTCTTGGACCCCTCGAGGTCCTGCTTCAGTACGGCGACCTCCGCAGTCAGTGCGGCAGACGCCAGCAGCGAAGCCTGCATATGCATATTGACATACTCACATTAGACTCCTGCGATATTGTTTGATCCTCCGTTCGGCTTTTCTTTGTGAACACCGAACAGAGCATCAGGGGCTACTGTCTATGCGGTAGTATTTTCCTATATTTCAAACACTTACCTCAATGCCTGTTAGAAGGCTGGCACAAGCTTCAGTCAATCCGCTCTTGGCGGACTGAACCTTCTGGATCACCGCACTCATGATAGTGCGGTGCTCCTTGTCGATGGAAGCGCTGCGAAGCGCTTCCAGCAGATTGTTCGGCACCTCTGGATGGACAGAGGTCACCGGTATAGGCGTCTCGCCCCTCTTAGAAGGAGGCCGCCTGCCCGAGCCCGGAACCACTGGAGGTTCCGGCGCGGTGTTCGGCTGAGGGCCGAACTCGGAGCTCTCAGGGGCCTTGTCCCCTTGGCTCCCGGAGTCCGGGAGGCCGCTTTGAGGCGCCTCCGGGACTGTCTCTCCTCGACTCGGTGCCTCGTGAGACAGACCTCGGCGTCGTCAGCAGGATGAGGGGAGGTGGCGGTCGGGCTGGATCGCTATCCATGTCCGACGAGCCCAGGGAGCCGTCCAATGATACATCGATACTGGCTCGTGGCGGCCTGCATAATCATGTTCGGCGTTAGGGAAAGCAGTGCGACAAAGGAATGCTATGAGTTACTCTGGTATCCGAATACTTACGGCCTCCCCAGGGGCTTGGCCCTGGGCAACCACTCGTCTTCGCCTTCGTCGGCGGCGGTGGAACTGTCCGGAAGGTGAGTCCTTCCCTTCTTGGACCATTCGCCCCCAGTTGGGGCGGCCTTCCTTTTCTTATCTCCCCCAACTGGAGGGGGAGCATCTTCTTCTTCTTCCTCGTCTTCGGGGGATGAGTGCGCCGCAGAGTCATCATACGGTGAGTCCGACGACGCCTGGTGTCGGGAACTCTTTCGGGTTCCCTTGGCCTTCTTGGTCTTCTCCGGCACCTTGTAAGGAGCCGGAGTCAGCATCTCCGTCAGGAGAGCGCCCGCGGTGTCTTCGGGCAAAGGGGCCGGACAGTTAATCTGCCCCGACGTCTCCACCCAGTCCTGTTAAAGGCATGGAGATTAGACCCCGCACATGATTAAGCTAGGGGAAATAAATGTCCTACGGGACGTATTGAACTCACCGAACGCGCTAGGCGCTTTGCGCTTAGTCCGCGGTCCTCGGCGAGAGAAGGAGGGACCTCGGCGCCCTTGAACAGCACCTTCCAGACGTCCTTGTGCATCGTATCAAAGAGCTCGCTCAGAGTCTGGTGCTGGGCCGGGTCGAACTCCCACAAGTTAAAATCCCTTTGTTAACATGGGAGGATCCGGCGGATGAGCATAACCTGGACTATGTTGACAAGCTTGAGCTTCTTGCTTGCCATACTCCGAATACATTTCTGGAGTCCATCCAGCTCCACCGATGAACCCCACGACAAGCCCTTCTCTTTCCAGGAAGTGAGCCGTGTAGGGAATCCGGATCGAAACTCGGGGGCCGCCGCCCATTTGGCGTCGCGTGGCTCGGTGATGTAGAACCACGCCGATTGCCATCCCTTTATTGTCTCCGCAAAGGAGCCTTCAAGCCATATAACGTTGGGCATCTTGCCCACCATGGCTCCACCGCATTCTGCTTGTTGACCTCCTACCACCTTCGGCTTGATATTGAGGGTCTTTAACCACAGGCCGAAGTGGGGCCGGATGTGGAGGAAAGCCTCACACACGACGATGAACACCGAAATGTTGAGGACGAAGTTCGGGGCCAGATCATGAAAGTCCAGCCCGTAGTAGAACATGAGACCACAGACGAATGGATGGAGGGGAAACCCCAGTCCGCGGAGGAAGTGGTGGAGGAAATCTACCCTCTCGTGAGGTTCCGGGGTAGGGACGATCTGCCCCGCAGCGGGAAGCCGATGCGCGATATTCGCGGCTAAGTATCCGGCTCTGTGCAGCTTCTTGATATGTCCCTCCGTAACGGAGGAAACCATCCATTTGCCTCCCGCTCCGGACATGTTTGGAGAAGGTTGAGGGAAGGGATGTGGACTTGGGTGTTGGAGCTCGAGTGCGCAAAAATGGATAAGCAAAGGAGGAAGAAGGCGTGGATGAAAAGGTGAATCCTTATCCCTTTATATGGGCGGACGAAACCATGCGTCCCCACTAGCCTGGTAAAACTCGCTTATCCCCCAAGCACCGTAATTGATGGCGCGGTTGGGTTACCCACGCCCGTATTGATGAGAATCCCGTGATAAGGGGACACGATCTCTGCTTTGACGAGACGTGTCAAAAAAACTGCCTCGCGTTATGTGCGGGGCTAGTTAAAGGAAATGGTTTGAATAATCACCAGGCCATGGCATAATGTCGTGTTGCCAAAACAAGTCAGCAAATTAGATTTGCGGAAATATTATTCTCTCTACAGTGGTATGTGGAACTTATTTTGCAGGGTCGGACACTATCCTTATATTCAAATTCTTCCGTGGTATATTCGGAGGAGGAACCCGCCTTGCAATGCCGAAGACAATACTGCACGTCGGACTCATCGTCATTGAAAGCCTGGTTCAGGGGCTACTGTGGGAGTCCTGGATTAGGGGGTCTCTAGACAGCCAGACTATCTCCATTGGCCGGACTGTTAGACTATGAAGATACAGGATTGAAGACTTTGTCTCGTGTCCGGATGGGACTCTACTTGGCGTGGAAGGCAAGCTAGGCAATATGGATATGGATATCTCCTCCTTTGTAACCGACCTTGTGTAACCCTAACCCTCTCCGGTGTCTATATAAACCGGAGGGTTTTAGTCCGTAGGACACAACAACTATAACATACAATCATACCATAGGCTAGCTTCTAGGGTTTAGCCTCTCTGATCTCGTGGTAGATCTACTCTTGTACTACCCATATCATCAATATTAATCAAGCAGGACGTAGGGTTTTACCTCCATCAAGAGGGCCCGAACCTGGGTACATTGTGTCCCCTGCCTCCTGTTACCATCCGCCTTAGACGCACAGTTCGGGACCCCCTACCCGAGATCCGCCGGTTTTGACACTGACACTAACCATACATGAAACATGTGGATCCAAATCAGCCCCTTACGAAGCAACACATAAACTAGGGTTTAAGCTTATGTCACTCTCGCAACCCATCATCTACTTATTACTTCCCAATGCCTTCCTCTAGGCCCAAATAATGGTGAAGTGTCATGTAGTCGACGTTCACATAACACCACTAGAGGAGAGACAACATACATCTCATCAAAATATCGAACGAATACCAAATTCACATGACTACTAATAGCAAGACTTCTCCCATGTCCTCAGGAACAAACGTAACTACTCACAAAGCATATTCATGTTCATAATCAGAGGGGTATTAATGTGCATATAGGATCTGAACGTATGATTTTCCACCAAATAAACCAACTAGCATCAACTACAAGGAGTAATCAACACTACTAGCAACCCACAGGTACCAGTCCAGTACTTAGAGACAAGAATTGGATACAAGAGATGAACTAGGGTTTGAGAGGAGATGGTGCTGGTGAAGATGTTGATGGAGATTGACCCCCTCCCGATGAGAGGATCGTTGGTGATGACGATGACAATGATTTCCCCCTCCCGGAGGGAAGTTTCCCCGACAGAACAGCTCCGCTGGAAACCTAGATTGGTTCCGCCAAGGTTCCGCCTCGTGGCGGCGGAGTCTCGTCCGGAAAGATGGCTTATGGTTTTTTCCTCATCGAAAGACTCCATATAGTAGAAGATGGGCCCACGAGGTAGGGGGCGCGCCCAGGGGGGTAGGGCGCGCCCCCACCCTCGTGGGCAGGGTGTGGCAAGCTGTGCAGAATAGGTCTATAATATTTGCTCCTTTTCCAGCCCAGAATCCCAGCTGCCGGCATTCTCCCTCTTTATGTAAACCTTGTAAAATAAGAGAGAATAGGCATAAGTTTTGTGACATAATGTGTAATAACAGCCCATAATGCAATAAATATCAATATAAAAGCATGATGCAAAATGGACGTATCAACTCCCCCAAGCTTAGACCTCGCTTGTCCTCAAGCGAAAGCCGAAATCAAAAAATATGCCACATGTTTAGAGATAGAGGTGTCGATAATAATAAAATACGGTCATGAGGGCATCATGATCATTCTTAGAACAACAACTTATATAATTCTTGTCATATGATCTCTTATGCTAGAGTAACAATTAAATCACAATTTCAAGTATGAATCATAAACTTCATTGAAAACTAACAAACTATAATCTCAGTCACTTGGAGCAATTGCAATTTATCATAACATAGGAAAGAGGCAATATAAGAGCTTTTCAGCAAGTCCACATACTCAACTATCATATAGTCTTTCACAATTGCTAACACTCACGCAATACTTATGGGTATGGAGTTTTAATCGGACACAGAGAAAGATAGGCGCTTATAGTTTTGCCTCCCAACGTTTTACCTCAAGGGTAATGTCAACAATAATAGTTCATGAAAACTCACATCCAATTAGCCATATATACCAGGATCTTTCCAACATGTTGTGCTTGCCAAAAGATAAAATTTAAAAAGGAAGGGTGAAGATCACCAAGACTCTTATGTAAGGTAGAAGATGAAAGTAAAAGATAGGCCCTTCGCAGAGGGAAGCAGAGGTTGTCATGCGCTTTTATGGATGGATGCACAAAATCTTAATGCGAAAGAACGTCACTTTATATTGCCACTTGTGATATGAACCTTTATTATGCAGTCCGTCGCTTTTATTTCTTCCATATCACATGATCGTATAAAGCTTATTTTCTTCCACACTAATAAGTCATACATATTTAGAGAGCAATTTTTATTGCTTGCACCGATGCCAACTTACTTGGAGGATCTTACTCAATCCATAGGTAGGTATGGTGGACTCTCATGGCAAAACTGGTTTAAGGGTGTTTGGAAGCACAAGTAATATCTCTACTTGGTGCAAAGAATTTGGCTAGAATGAGGGGGAAAGGCAAGCTCAATCATGTTGAATGATCCATGACAATATAATTTATCTTAGATGTAAGAAAACATAAACCATTACGTTGTCTTCCTTGTCCGACGTCAACTCTTTAGCATGTCATACTTTAATGAGTGCTCACAATCATAAAAGATGTCCAAGATAGTGTATTTATATGTGAAGACCTCTCTTTCTTTATTACTTCCTATTAATTGCAATGATGACCAAAACTATGTTTGTCATCTCTCAACAACTTTTATTCATCATACTTTTTATATGTGAGCTCATTACTCTCCATAAAATCCATATGATCTCTTTGTTTCTTTTTATTCTTTCTCTTTTCTTTTATTCACTCAAGATCATGGCAAAACAATCAAGGCCTTGACTCAACACTAATCTTTATTATATATAGCTCACAGACTCGATTACATAGAAGGATCATAAAGCAAAACTCACAACTAGATCATACTAAAAACTTTATGCTACTAGATCAAGATATTATCAAAAGGATCGAACTAAGAAAGGCGGTAAAGATAAAAGTGATGGTCATACGATACCGGGGCACTCCCCCAAGCTTGGCAGTTGCCAAGGGGAGTGCCCATACCAGATACTCAATTCTTCTTTGTTGGTGGAGAGGGTGGAGTTGTTGATGATGTAGGCTTCTTCCTTAATTTGCGCTTGAGGATAGAATTTTGGTCCCTTAGGTCATCGATCTCCTGCTCCAGGCTCAATATCTTTTTGCATAGTTCCTGCTTGTTTTCCTGCAAGAGGCGAAAAGGGATAAACTCGATCTTAGGTTTCTTTACACTATCCGGGAGGCTTGACTTTTTGAACTCCACATGCATATCCCCAGGTTGAGGTAATGGGACTTCATCTTCTTCTGAGCTCGTCTCCTCCCTTCCCTTGGGTTCATAGTCCTCTTCTTCTTCCGTAGTCCAACCACAATGCTCCACATCCCCATAGACCTTAGGATCTACAAGGTAATCAACCACATAGCTTTCTCCTTCTGAATCCTGGGACGACATGTTGCTCTAATCTGCAGCAGGACAGCTCAAAACAAAGACAGGAGATAATTGCGTGATACGGTGTTCAAAACCTTCGGGAGGTTATATAATGATTTTTTACTGACCAAAATACGTAACATGCAAGAAAACAGAGTCCGGAGAGCACACGAGGTGCCCACGAGGCAGGGGGCGTGCCCAGGGGGTAGGGCGCGCCCTCCACCCTCGTGGAGCCCTCGTGTCCTTCCCGGACTGCTTCTTATTTGTCTATTTTTCTAAATATTCCAAAACGGAAGAAAATTGCCATTAGAACTGTTTTTTTTTAGTCGGTTTACCTACCGTACCACATACCTATTCCTTTTCGGAGTCTGAAATGTTCTGAAAAGTGTCCCTTATGTATTCCTCCGGGGTTACGATTTCAATAACATTGGTTTCAACATTTATAGGATTACCTGAGATATAATGTTTAATTCTTTGACCGTTCACCACCTTCGGATTTGTGCCTTCGAAGTTGTTGATTTTTATGGCACCGGAAGGATAGACCTCTTCGATAATGTAAGGACCTTCCCATTTAGAGAGAAGTTTTCCTGCAAAAAATCTTAAATGAGAGTTGTATAGCAA
Organism: Triticum dicoccoides; assembly: GCF_002162155.2. Classification (NCBI taxonomy): domain Eukaryota; kingdom Viridiplantae; phylum Streptophyta; class Magnoliopsida; order Poales; family Poaceae; genus Triticum; species Triticum dicoccoides. The sequence goes on from NC_041390.1 coordinate 106,235,007, forward strand.
TACATAGTCACCTACATTAAACTCACGCTTTTGTATCCTTTTGGCATGCCATCTTTTAACTTTTTCTTTAAACAATTTGGCATTCTCATAGGCTTGGGTTCTCCATTCATCAAGTGAGCTAATGTCAAATAACCTCTTCTCACCGGCAAGTTTGAAATCATAATTGAGCTCTTTAATAGCCCAATAAGCCTTATGTTCTAGTTCAAGAGGTAAGTGACATGCTTTTCCATAAACCATTTTATACGGAGACATACCCATAGGATTTTTATATGCAGTTCTATAGGCCCATAATGCATCATCAAGTTTCTTGGACCAATTCTTTCTAGATCTGTTAACAGTCTTTTGCAAAATTAATATGAGTTCTCTATTGCTCAGTTCTACTTGACCACTAGACTGTGGGTGATAAGGAGATGCGATTCTATGATTAACATCATACTTAGCAAGCATTTTACGGAAAGCACCATGAATAAAATGTGAACCACCATCAGTCATTAAATATCTAGGGACTCCAAACCTTGGAAAAATAACTTCTTTAAGCATCTTAATAGAGGTGTTATGATCAGCACTACTACTTGGAATAGCTTCTACCCACTTAGTAACGTAATCAACAGCAACTAAAATATGTGTATATCCATTAGAGGCAGGAAAAGGTCCCATATAATCAAAGCCCCAAACATCGAATGGTTCAATAACAAGTGAAGAATTCATATGCATTTCTTGACATCTACTACTATTACCAATTCTTTGACATTCATCACAAGACAAGACAAACTTACGGGCATCCTTGAAGAGAGCAGGCCAATAAAAACCGGATTGCAATACCTTATGTGCAGTTCTATCTCCAGCGTGGTGTCCTCCATAAGCTTCGGAATGACACTTGCGTAGGATCTGTTCCTGTTCATGCTTAGGTACACAACGTCTAATAACACCATCTAATCCTTCTTTATAAAGGTGTGGGTCATCCCAAAAGTAATGTCTTGATAATCCCCAAGTGCAAGGAATCACCGTAGCAATTTCCAAAGGTGGAAGTGATAAGTATGGAGTGTCAAACCCACAAGGAGCTAAAGGTAAGATCAATGTTCTCTCAAGCCCTATCTGCCACTGATACGACTCTACGTACACCGAATGTTTGCTTCCAACTAGCAACGAGAAATAAAACTAGGTTGTGGGTATGAAGAGGATAACTTTGTATGATATCGGAGAGGTAAAATATAAAAGTAGGTGATGTTATCATGAAGTTAGAATATATTACTAAATATTATAAATAGCAAGTGTGGAATAATGGTGGATCGGTGTGCGGAATTGTCCTTGGCAATCATTAACAAGACCAGTAATCACTATTGTAGTTTCATATGAGTGAGAGGCATAAGCTAACATACTTTATCTACTTGGATCATATGCACTTATGATTGGAACTCTAGCAAGCATCCGCAAATACTAAAGATCATTAAGGTAAAACCCAACCATAGCATTAAAGCATCAAGTCCTCTTTATTCCCATATGCAACAACCCCCTTACTTAGGTTTGTGTTTCAGTCACTCACCAACCCACTATAAGCGAATCATGAACGTATTGCAACACCCTACAGCGGGAACCCCTCACGCTTGCGCGACACGGAGGGCACCATAGGACAACATCAAATTAAAACACACAACTCATACCAATCTAGATCATCAATCAACCCAAAGACAAAAGATATCTACTCAAAACATCATAGGATGACAACACATCATTGGATCATAATATGTGGCATAAAGCACCATGTTCAAGTAGGGATTACAGCGGGGTGCGGGAGAGTGGACTGCGTAAAATAGATGAGGGTGATGATGATGATGGTGATGTTGATGAAGACGATCACCGCGGCGATGATTCCCCTCCAGATGGCACTCCGGTGCCACCGAGAGAGAGGAGGAGAGGTTCTCCCCCTTGTGCTTCCTCCTCCATGCCCCCCCCCCCCTAGATGGGGAGAGGTTCTCCCTCTTGTCCTTGGCCTTCATGGTGATGTTGGCCCCTCCAGGATCCTCCTCCATGCCCTCCGGTGATGACGGCCCCCTCCGGCAGGGTGCCAGAGAGGGCCTAGATTGGTTTTCGGTGGCTACGGAGGCTTCTGGCGGCGGAACTCCCGATCTAGGTTAATTTTCCGAGGTTTCTGTATATATAGGAATTTTTGGCGTCGGTCTCACGTCAAGGAGGTGCCCGAGGCGTCCACGCGGCAGGACCACACGCCTTGGGGGGGGGGGGCGCCCCCACCCTCGTGGATGCCCCCGGACTCTCCTGGCCCAACTCTTTTACTCCGGAGTCTTGTTTTGGTCCATAAAAATCATCAAAAATTGGCACGTCAATTGGACTCCGTTTGATATTCCTTTTCTGTAAAACTCAAAAACAAGGAAAAAACAGAAACTGGCACTGAGCACTAGGTTAATAGGTTAGTCCCAAAAATCATATAAAATAGCATATAAATGCATATAAAACACCCAAGGTTGATAATATAATAGCATGAATACTTCATAAATTATAGATAGGTTGGAGACGTATCAGCATCCCCAAACTTAATTCCTGCTCGTCCTCGAGTAGGTAAATGATAAAAGAAATAATTTATGAAGTGTGAATGCTAGCAAGTGCATAAGTTTCATCAATGATAGTTTCAATCACTTTTTATAACATCATTATATATCATAATAGTAGCTCATCTTCATAAAACTTTTCATGATCAAGTAACAAGCTATTCACATGTTAAAGTATAGATCATAAACTTTCTTGAAACTAACAAACTATATTCTCAGTTATCAAACAATTGCAATTCATCTTATTTTCAGGAAGGGTCTATGTCAGAGCTTTGGTTTAGCAAACTCCACATACTCAATTATCATTTAATCTTTCACAATTGCTAACACTCACGTGATATTTATGGGTCCAAAGTTTTAATCGGACACACAGAAAGATAGGGGCTTATAGATTCGCCTCCCAACCTTTTACCTCAAGGGTAATGTCAACAATAATAGTTCATGATAACTTACATCCAATTGGATATATATATATA